>NC_057729.1:22894370-22919838 GCF_004010195.1 Chiloscyllium plagiosum | reverse complement strand
TCTGCCAATGTCTGTTGCTTAATTTTCTAAGCGCTACGTTACTATATCCTTAATAATGAATTGCAACACTTTCCTCATGACTGACATCAAGCTGATTTTTTTCCCCCTTTCCCATCTTTCTTGATCAGCAGTGTTACATTTGTCACATTTCAATCCAATGGGACAGTTTCAGAATTTCAAGAATTTTGGAAGATCTCAATCACTGCATCCATTATTGTCACAGCTATCATTTTGATGTCTTCAGGAGTAGGAAACTTGTTTGATTTCACTTGCATAATTTTTCGCACAGCACTTTTTAGCACTTTTACTTTACTAAACTGGTTAATTGAAGTTCCTCACTTTCATTAGTTCTTATTATCTCTGGTATTTTGTGCGTCTTCTACTATGAAAACGTAGTAATGCAATGTTTCTAAATCTTCCTTATTCTCCAATGTAACCTTTTCCATCGTAGCCTATATGGCACCTAAATTAAGGTTTAATTTAGTGTTCAGACACAAGACGCAGGGTAGACTTAATCAAGGGCAACCACACCTCAACCACCACACACCTTTACCAGGGAGAAGGTCCACTGGATCAAATTCTATTTGACTACTTCAGAGCTGACCAGTGTGCTTCTCAGTATACCATGAGTATTAACACTGAAGCTTACCAGAAGCTGCCAAACAATCAGAAGCCAGCAGCTTCTCAGAGTTGGAGATTATCAATGGATAGTCAGGCTGTGAGCTGTAAAGAGTTGCTGCAATTACAAGCTGATTTTATGTTGGGGTCCATGAGGTTAGAAACAGAAGCAGGTACAAAAGAGTAGCTTTCAGTGGCCAGTGACCTGACTGTGCTCTCAATTGCTCTCAGATTGGAGCAAGTCAAATCTTCCTCCCACCCCTGAACCTGTCAGGTAGACCATCTTTGTCTCCCTGTCACACACACAATACTTTTATAACCTTGCAGGAACACAGGTAACTGGGTTGGTGGTGGGTTGATGTCCTTAAGTGGGCTTTAATTGTTCACTGAGGGACCTTAATTGATGGTGGATAAAGAAGATCTTTCATGGGCCTTTTTGTCCAGAATGTACTTACTGATATGGCAGGAAGAGGTTGGCAGTGCCACCCTCCACAACTTTGCCCTTCCCATATCTCAGGAAGGGAAAAACTCATCACTGGTTTTTCCTTTGAGTCCCTGTCTTTTGACCTATCAAAATTGAGAAAATGGATGTGGGAAGACAGTGAATACATCAGCAGACTTCACTAGAATATGCAGAGGGCAAGTTGAGGCATTAGAAGGTGGACACAACTTCCTGATAACACATCAAGCAGCATCAGCCCTGCCTGTGACAGTGTCCACAGACCATGCATTGGGGTTATTATATGTTTCAAAACTTAATGAGCTGAAGCAGAAGCAAGTTATCTTTGATCCAAAGAGACAACCTGAAAGAGAAGGAGAAGAACCTACTCTTAAAAACTCTTGCAATATATTTTGTTATATTTCATCATTTGAGTTCACTCGTTTTTTATTATCCCCAAGTCAATTTTTGGCCATTCATAGTTGAAATCTAAAACCCTCCCAATTCTCAGGCGTACTACTTTTCTAAACAGTATAAACATTTCCACAATCAAAAATAGACACTTACTAGTTTAGTTTCAAAATATATTCTTGTAAAAAATGTTTCAAATTAATTTCACAAACTTTGCTTTTGAATTATATTTGCCAATTTGATTTGCATTTTATAAGTATTAAAGTCCCCATATTCATTGCTTTTTATTAGAAACTCCCCTTATTTCTTGGTTAATGTGCCTTCTAACATAAAGTTCTTTTTAAAGAACCTTAAAACTATTTCCTTGCCACCAGCTGGGAAACTTCCATGCTGCTCAATATTCCACTGTCCTAAATCAAATGAGTGATATTGAGATGTGACTTGAAGTTTCTTGTTCAATGAGGTCCAGGCGTCAAAACTGGCTACTGTCTCCATGCTGCTGGAATAGCCAGTCACCCAGGTAATTGGCTCATCACAAGTTAAATCTACCATTCGTGACAATTGACCACTCAAAGACAACAAAAAGCAATCACCATTGTGTCAAACCTAAATGGAACATTATGCTTGCTCCTGTGAGCCAACTCTGTAGTTCTAGCCCACCACAAAACGGGAATCACTTCATTGTAATGTTAAAATTGCAGCTTAAATGCCTCCTTAGTTCAGATTTCAACTCAATGCTTGAAAATTGTACGTGATTTTCATTCCTTAAGTTGCAGTCTGAACAGTCAGAAACGAAGAGGAAATATTCACCGTTTTAGTTGAAGAACATATTTTTTTTCTTTCATCATTTTGTGTGTGTTAAGTGCTTAAGGGTGCTATTTTGTATTTTCACATGCAGATTTGCTATTACAGTACAGTTAATATGCCTTGATGGAAGAGCCTGGGAAGGAAGAATAAATAAGGATCAAGGTTCACTAGGATTTGAAAACTACATGCTAGAATTTAAATGAGGCCAAAAAGTTAAACTTCTAAACCATTTTAGTGCAAATGCAAGGAAATTGGCTCATAATGCAATCCTATTAAATGTTATACCTCAGTAACCTTGTCATTTTTTTTCACATAATTGTTATCTACATGGAGATTTCTGGGCTACAACAAGCTAGTTCCAAACTAAACATTATAGCAATTCTTATCAGATTCTTGGTGCTGTTTTGGAATTTAGAATCAGCTGTAGTTTTGTTCCCACTAAAACCTCACATTGTCATTTTTACAGGCTCAACTGGCCTTGGTACATTTGTAGATCACTCTTCCAAATAATGGAATAAAGTCAGATTGAGTGTACGTAGTAGAGCAGTATCAGAGTAATTAAAATGAAACTAAGAACTGCGGATGCTAGAGATCTGAAACAAAAACCGAACTTTCTACAGAAACTTAACAGGTCTGGCAGCATCAGAACAGTTCTGATGAAAAGTCACAGGGCTCAAAATTCTGCTTTCTTCCCACAGATGCTGCCAGACCTGCTGTGTTTGACCAGCAATTTCTGTTTTAGTAGCTGAATAATTAGCTGTCTGCAAAGTAGAAAGCAGACAATAGGGGCAAAGCCATCTGGGAGTTGATTTTCAGTCCGGGATTGAAAAGCTGATTGAAGGATCATCTTCAGGCAATAACCTTATCTTACATCTGCATCGTTGGTACATTGCTATCTTTAAATTCAGGCCCTTCCTTTGGGTACAGAATGAGTAGAGCTCATAATTGGTATCACTGAGTACTGTCAGGTTTTTAAAATGGGGATGGAAATGGAATCCCAGTGATCCCTGAGGAAGAGGCGTTAGGTGTCCTTTTGATAAGACCAGGAAGATGAGAGAGCACTGGTGGTGCAGAATAAAAGCTTCCCCTGAACAAAAGAACAGTACTGCTTCTGAATGAGGCATACTGGTCAGACCTATACACTTTAAAATGGAGCTCCAGTACAACCAGCCTGTTCATTTGCAGCTATTAGTGTTTTCTTAACTGTTTTCTCCCTCTGGCTGAGTAGTGCATTTCTTGTAATGGAGCTACCAGGATAAATCCTAGGGATAGCACCAAATCCCATTCTTAAACTCTTCTTCCAGCATCAAGATTGGCCATTTGAGCACCAAATCAATGATTGGCTACTCAAAGGCCTCAGTTGGGGTGAAGATAGACAGACCTTAGGCCTTATCAGCCCTTACTGATTACTCCCAATAAAATTGTAGACAAATACTGAGAGTGAGTGGGTAGGTGGTGGAAAGACCACCCAGGAGAATTTAACAGTCCAGCAGATCTGCTGATGGAAGACTGTAAAATTCTGTTCTACAAAAAGCATTAATGGAGTAGACAGAGGGTAAATATTTACACTTGTGAGGGAGTGTAAAATCAAGGACCAGGAATCTAAACCAGTCACCAAGAAATCACATAAGGGAATTCAGAAACATCTTCTTTCTTCAGAAACTGGTGAGAATGTGAACTTCCTACCACAGAGAATGGTTGAGGTGAATTATATAAAGGTAACTAAGGGAAAACTAGATAAATACATGAAGAGGAAAGAAATTGTGACATATGTTGATCAATTTGAATGAGGGAAGGTAGGAGAAAACTTAATGGGGCATTTGGCAAATGATCTGATTGTGATAGTGGCCTGCTTCTGCCTCATATATTTGTCTTATTCAAGAAAGATTTGAATTGTACTGATCATCTTGCACCAATGTTGGAGCTAGCACCACTGATGCAATAGTGCAGTTGCTCGAGACCTATTCCATTTACATAAATTGTCGGTCCATGGCACCTGGGCTGGCTTTTTAACCTGTTTGAAAAAAAATGAGGAGCTGTGTTGACTGCAATGCCCCTTGAAGTATGACACTGTTTTTCAGGGTGCCTTAAGACAACTTAGTAACTTTCATATGACATAATATCACAAAACGCTATTAATGCAGCAGTGACACTGGACAGAATGGGAATCTGGACGTAGGTTTGCTAGCTGAGATGGAAGGTTCATTTTCAGATGTTTTGTCACCATTTGAGGTAATATCTTCAGGGAGTCTCTGGATAAAGCACTGCTGATGATCCCTGCTTTTTATTTATCTGTTTGGGTTTCTTTGGTTTGGTAATGTCATTTCCTGTGGTGATGTCATTCCATATGGTGATGTCAGTTCCTGTTCTTTTTCTCAGGGGGTGGTAAATGAGGTCCAAGTCAATTGTTTGTTGATAGAGTTCCAGTTGGACTGCCATGCTTTAGGAATTCTAGTGCATGCCTCTGTTTGGTTTGTCCTAGGATGGATGTGTTTTCCCAGTCGAAGTGGTGTCCTTCATTATCTGTTTGTAAGGATTCTAGTGAGAGACGGTCACGTCGTTTTGTAGCTAGTTGATGTTCATGTATCCTGGTGGCTAGTTTTCTGCCTGTTTGTCCAATGTAGTGTTTGTTACAGTTCTTGCACGGTATTTTGTAAATGACATTAGTTTTGCTTGTTGTCTGTATAGGGTCTTCCAAATTCATTAGCTGCTGTTTTAGTGTGTTGGTGGATTTGTGGACTACCATGGTACCAAGGGGCCTTACTAGTCTGGCAGTCATTACTGAAAGATTTTTGATATCGGGGAGAGTGGCTAGGGTTGCTGGACGCGTTTTGTCTGCTTGTTTAGGTTTGTTGCTGAGAAATCATCGGACTGTGTTCATTGGATACCCTTTTTTTAAATAGACTATACAGGTTATTTTTTTCTGCTCTGCATAGTTCCTCTGTGCTGCAGCGTGTGGTGGCTCATTGAAATAATGTTCTGATGCAGCTTCATTTGTGGATGTTGGGATGATTGTTTTTGTAGTTTAATAATTGGTCCATATGTGTTGGTTTCCTGTAGACTCTGGTTTGAAGTTCCCCATTGGCTGTTTGCTCCACTGTGACATCTAGGAATGGCAGTTTGTTTTTGCTTTCCTCCTCTTTAGTGAATTTTATGCCAGTAAGGTTATTATTGATGGTCTTGAAGGTTTCCTCTAATTTGTTTTATTTAGTGATGACAAAGGTGTCATCCACGTAGCAGACCCAAAGTTTGGGTTGGATGTTTGGCAGAGCTGTTTGTTCGAGTCTCTGCATTACTGCCTCTGCTAAGAACCCTGATATCGGAGATCCCATGGGTGTTCCGTTGGTTTGTCTGTAGGCTTTGTTGTTGAAGGTGAAGTGGGTGATAAGGCATAGGTCCACTAGATTGATGATATTGTCCTTGCTGATGAATTTGGTGGTGTTTGGTGTATGTGTCTTTCAGTCTTCTAAGAGCGTAGTCAGTATTTCCTTGGCCAGGTTGATGCTGATTAATGTGAATAGGGCTGTTACATCAAAGGAGACCATTATTTCATCCTCTTCTATCTTACTGTCTTTAATGGTCTTCAGGAATTCTTGGGTGGAGTGGATAGAGTGGTGTGAGTCTTCTACTAAGTGTTTCAGTCTTTGGTGTATCTCCTTGGCCAGTCTGTAAGTTGGTGTTCCAGGTAGCGAGACTATGGGTCTGAGGGGGCTCCTGGTTTGTGAATTTTGGATAATCCGTAGAAGCATGGTGTGTTGGATCCGTCTAGTTTCCTTTTTCGGAATTTGGTTTATTTATTTCTCCAGATTTCTGAAGATTTGGAATAGGGCTGTGATTCGGTTCTCTAGTTGTGGGGTCGGGTCTATCGCCACTTGTTGGTAAGTGTTGGTATCTGCAAGTAATGTGTTCGCTTTTTCAATGTAGTCTCTTTGATTTAAAATGACTGTCAAGCGTCCTTTGTCTGCACGTAGGATAACAATGTTTTTATCTTTTTTTAGTCTTTCTAGTGCTTTCCTTTCTTGTGTATTGAGTTAGTCTTTCTAGTGCTTTCCTTTCTTGTGTATTGAGTGTGTTGCCTTCTTTTTGTCTGTTTAATGTTGGTGTGACTACCTGTCTGATAGTTTGCTGGGTTTCTTCTGAGCTGGTTGGCTTTCAGCGTTGTTTCTAATGCTGCTAAGAAATCTTTCTTGTCTGAATCCTGGAAGTTGTAATTTAATCCTCTTACTAAGACGACTTTTTCAGTGTCTGTTAAGGGTCGGTCAGATAAGTTTTTAATCCATGCTTCTGTGTTTTCAGTGTTGTTACTTTGTGTAAGTTTGCCTAGTTTTTTCTGCAGATCTAGCTTTTTCATTTTCTGTGTATGTCGCAGTCTAATATTAATGGCTTGCTGTACTATGTCTGTCCATTCATGATCTGTTGCATGAGCAAGTAAACTGGGGTGGCACAGTGGCTCAGTGGTTAGCACTGCTGCGTCACAGCACCTGGGACCTGGGTTTGATTCCCACTGCAAGCCACCATCTGTGTGGAGTTTACACATTCTCCCCATGTCTGTGTGAGTTACCTCCAGGTGCTCTGGTTTCCTCCCACAATCCAAAGATGTGCTGCCCGGGGGAATTAGCTATACTAAATTGCCCATAGTGTTAGGTGCATTAGTTAGGGGTAGGTATAGGGTAGGGGAATGTGTCTGGGTGCGTTACTCTTTCGAGGGTCAGTATGGACTTGTTGTGTCAAAGGGTCTGTTTCCATACTGTAGGGACTCTAATCTAAAGATTTTTGGTACAATTTTTCCCAATTGTATTTATGGAGTATGTTGTGGGCATCACTAATCATTTCTCTAAGCATTCTGAGACCGCTTTGCTCTGCTATTCTTTTGGCCAATGGGGTTTTAAGGGGAGGTTTGTATTTAACACATTTAGGTAGTACCTGTTTTCTTAGGCATTCATGCAGGAGGTACAGCTGTTCGCAGGTAGCACTCTGTCAACTGGCATTCGCTTCCCATTTTCAGGCCAGCTTTAGCTTATTGCGCCCATAGGTGTTAGCAAGTTCTGGATGTAGGTTAGCTCAATGAGCTGGAAGGTTTGTCTTCAGATGTTTTGTCACCACACTCGGTAACATCTTCAGTGAGCCTCCAGACGAAGCACTGCTGATGATTCCTGCTTTCTATTTATATATTTGGATTTCTTTGGGTTGGTAGTGTCATTTCCTGTAGTGATGTAATTTCTTATTGTGATGTAATTTCCTGTTCTTTATCTCAGGGGGTGGTAAATGGGATCCAAGTCAATGTGCTTGTTGATAGAATTCCATTTGAAATGCCATGCTTTTAGGAATTCTTGTGTGTGTCTCTGTTTGGCTTGTCCTAGGATGGATGTGTTGTCCCAGTCAGTGGTATCCTTCCTTATCCGTTTGTAAGAATGCTAGTGAGAGAGGGTCATGTCATTCTGTGGCAAGTTGATGTTCATGTATCCTGGTGGCTAGTTTTCTGCCTGTTTATCCAATGTATTGTTTGTTACAGTTCTTGCACAGTAGTTTGTAAATGACATTGGTTTTGCTTGTTGTCTGTATAGGGTCTTCCACGTTCATTAGCTGCTGTTTTGTGTGTTGGGAATGGGAATCATACAAAATTATTGGAGACATTAGGGAAGAAGTACTTAGAAGAGATCAATCACATGCTTGGGTAGTTCAAAATAAACACAGAATTTTAATGAGTTGTGGAGATTCCCACCGTGTCACCTGAAGAGTTCACAGGAAATATGTTTCCATGTTAATACAGTCTGCCTTGTGGTCAATTAATGTTAAATGATGAGATGGGATTCTGCCTCTCACACAGAAAGGACTCTCACCTCAGATCAATTGGTCCAACTGAGTGCTGGCAACCCTGTAATCCCGACAGTGCCACTGGGAATGCTAGCTACCGCTGGAACTACAAATAATCTCACCAGTCTAAGAATCAGAGCCCATAAAAACAAGGCATGTGTGCAGTCTTGTAATGAGGCTGGGAGGTCAACTAGGTGTGGTATGAGGAGGGCAGTGGGACAGGTAAATTGTGAATTCCTTGAAGAAGAGGGTGATGCTCCAACCTGGGAATGGAACCAATGAAGGAGGCTGCATCCCTTTTCCTGCCTGAGACCTGTACAAGGTGCCATGTTGTAAGTCATCCAACAAGTCCCCGCATCCTGACACCTCTTTCTAGCTGCAAATTGCAGCCTGACAGGAAGCAGCTCTTGAGTTGCCAATAAATATAGCACTGAAGTGCTTCAATTAATCTTTAATTGGGTTGAGGACAAATGGACCTCTCTGGGACTATCTGACCCTGTAAATTTGTAGACACTCAACTGGACATTACAGAAAGATCTGGGTCCTATATAATTTTCCCCAAGCATTGGCAAACAGGAATTGTAATACATTTCACCTTATTCACAATGCAACTGCTCGGAACATTTACCTCTTAATTTCCACTAGTTTACTGCTGGACTGGTTATGCCAAGTTTCCTCTTTCACTGGTTCCACACAGTGGTTCATAACCTCATAAAGGGCTAAGTGTGAAGAAATATGGTGACAGAGATGGAGTGGTTTAATTTGTCGGATGTTCTACCAAAGTATGCTAGTGGTAAGCAATGCAGCACGCTGCTTCTCAGCATTGCTCATGGCTGCCACAAGCATTTTATACAATTAAAAGCTTCACCCAAACATATGCCATCAACTGTTGGTTCAGTCAACGTTTTAGTCCCATGCTCACTTCATCCCAAACTAAAGCAGTACTGATCTCTTCAGTGGCCTAAAGGATGACAGCCCCTTAATGTTTCTGCAGTTTTACCAGAGTTCTATAACAACAAGGGTTATCTGCACAACCACTTACAGAAAACCTGCAGGTTATTATTTAAAATGGATTGATTTTGGTAAAAGTGGTCAGTGTCACATTTCTCAGACAAGTGAATTTCACATTCCGTTACACTTGCACTGTTATCAAAAGAAAAGGAAAATTTAACCATTGCAGTTCCTTCCCCGCAAATATTTTTTCTTATATTTTCAAATATCTATCTTTATTATGATCGTTATCTCTTTTTAATTGTACGATAGGCTTTGGCTAATTAAAGTTGAAATAATTTACTCCATGATGTGGTCTTGCATTTGTGTTTGTCAATTTTCTACAGGCATATAGTGTTAATAGTGATAGAATCTTCTTTCTGTTTGACTGAGTCCACATGCTATATCACATTTGTGATGTGGAAAGCCTGTTCACCTTCTCATTGAAGATTATTCCATGCTGAATTTCATCCCGGTCAATCTTGCTGTTAAACGTCATGTTGCTGCCTAGGGTTTACACAATCTCTGGCACGTTGCCTGTTGTTGCTGCCAGCATGCTGCGTGTACGCTGCTCAGTTAGGTCTTATTGTATGCACGGGTTGCATTTCAGAAATGGGTTTCTTGCATAGGTGAGCTTAGTTTCAATGACCATCACATGACTTCAAACACAAACCAACCGTACAGTGGGTGCAACAGACCACACTTCTCCCACAGCTTGCTTGCTTTCAGCATCAAGGCTTCTGTGTCAGTACTGGTAACAGTATAATGCTTGCAGATCTTGATGTCCAGCTACGCTTGTTTAGTATTTTCTTTAAGCAACAGTCAATATCGCAATCTTTTTCTCCATGAGCATTTCAGGGAAATGTTGATAGGCATTGAAGACATGACCAGCTCTTTTATCCATTCAGACACCTTGGACTCTTAAAACAAAACCCACAATCTTCACCATTACGATAGGACCCAAGTACAACTGATCAATTAATTATTTTAACTATTGCCTGTTAGATATCAGGTCTATATAGCAAGTTTTAAAGCTTACTTTTATAAAAAATTTATTTTCCAGAATTTTCCATTGTTTAGCAGGATTATTCTGGTACTGCTGAAATAGACCTGTGCAACCTTTCATTTCCAATGGCTGTCATAATTTTCACCACTTCCTTATCTGGCTCCACAATATTTAGATTTTTTAAAAAGTTCCATGCTTTATGTAAAGAATCTAAACATGGATAGGATGTCTGTATCTTCCCATTTCTTGCTAGGGAATTTGGTAACCACCTGTCTGAAGAGCCCTGAGTTTTGTAAAAGATTCAAAGTTTGTGCGAAGATTTGTAGCTCGGGTGCTCGTTGTTGTGGTTCTGTTCGCCGAGCTGGAAGTTTTTGTTGCAAATGTTTCGTCCCCTGGCTAGGCGACATCATCAGTGCTTGGGAGCCTCCTGCAAAGCGCTTCTTTGATGTTTCCTCCGGTGTTTATAGTGGTCTGTCCCTGCCGCTTTGTAAAAGATGTTGAAGTTTTGGGAATTTATGACGGTCTTACTGTGCAGAGGTCAGTAATAATGTTGTGTTTCATTTGCTTATTTTTTAAATTGCACCCTCAGATATTTTCACAGTACTCTGGTACTGTTTTTTTTTGGCTCACACATGTTTTCCTTCACGAGCGGGAATCACAGCTGGGGTTGTCTTCATGTTCCTGCAGTTTCTGCAATCCAATTTTGTCCAAACTCTGTGCCTGAACTGTCTTACAAATCTAGTACTCATTGTTTGTGTAGTGATGTTTATTATTCTGTGATCTCAGTATAAATGTAACTTCTGCACAGTCTTGTTCCATCAAAGTCCCTTTCCTGTGACTTTCAAGCTTGCATCACTACTTCAAACATCCTTTTTTTGTGTGTTTTTTGATACATTGCTCAGATTAATCATCTGTTCAGTGATGACTGTTAGAGAGAGCTCCAAGACGAGATTGGAGGAAAATTTCGCCAAAACTTTCCCAAGTTATTCAGAGGGTTAGCTAAATTAAACAGGAGTTCCACATTATTCTGCAAAAAGATGTTAAGCCTGTCTTCCTGTATACTTCAAGGGTGGTTCCTCATCCACTGTTAGAAAAAGTGAAAGCTCAGTTAGATACATGATTACATCATTAGTGATAGAACTGATACAACGGTGCTCTGTGCTGATGACAGCTCATAACGAAATGGAAAACTAAGATTGTGTGATGATCTTGTTCACTTGAACAAAGACCTTCAACGAGACCGTCATCTGATTTCATCAGATGATTATCTACTGACTAAGACACAGAGTGGACACTGGAGGCTGCAAAAAACAAGAATGGGTGTTGCTACCTACCAAAAAGACACCATCAGTCACCAGTTTCATTGTGGCCAGGAACAGGCAATGGCCCCAATGGCACATAGTAGCCTGATGAACAAAGTTCCTCTATTGCAGACTTAGTTAGCTGTTAACCCCGACTCCAATCTCAGAGGTCCACCACTGGATGTACTGTAAGTAAAATATTATATTTATCTTTTATAGAGATATTTTTCAACTTATTTTAACAGTTATTTAATTTAACAACGTGATCACTTAATGTCCTGTATTTCAAGTAACATGATACAAGTATAATATTTTCTTTACATTCAGGAAGGCCCAGCTGAACCTAAACCCTGTTTTAACATTGATTTCTATGGGATTTGATGCCCCACCTAAGGTCATATCACTTAAAATCAGTTTTCAGGAAGACAACATAGACTTTAAATGAGGACATTTTGCACCTTTCAGAATTTTGTTGGTAACAGAAACCTTTCAGAGACAAATGTCAAGGATGAAAGGAAAATAACAGGCAATTTGTCACATGGATGATATTATTTTAAACACTTACTCAAAAAAGTAGTTTGATGACAAGAGTCAGAGAAGCTTTAAGAGCATTAGAAAGTGCAGGGTTTACACTTAATTAGGAAGAAAGATCAATTCTCAAATACAGCAATCATGTTTTTGAGACACGTAATACAGAGGCAAGATACCACATGGACCTCAGAAAGACAATGACCGTAAGTGCATTTCCTCAACCAAAGTGCATAAGTCATGGGCAGCTATTCTGAGGCCTGGTGAAGTACATAGGACAATTCATTCTTAATTGGGCCAATGTCATTCAACTTGTAAGAGAAGCTTTGATGGGACAGATAAGCAGAGGCAATAATCCTCCGAAGAACAGATCCACCCTGGTCACATACAGTCAGTACTCATGAAAGAGCATTCAGGAGGACCAGGAATGCATTGATCTTACTGACACTGAGAAATAAAATCCTTATGATATTGATAAAAATCAAAATAATGCTAAAATTGCTGGAATAATGTAAATCCCGAGTAGGAGGGAAATGTGGGAGTAAAAGTAATATAATAGAATAGATAAAGGATAATGATGTGACTGATAACATTACTGACAATAACAGAACAAGCAAAAGAGGAGAAGCCTGGTTAAGACATGGATCTAAACACTCAGTTAGGGAACTATATTCAGCGACCTGTAAACACATATTATAAATAAAGAGTGTTCTGATACTTAAGAGAATGAGAGATCTTTACTGCAGGATAATGATTAATTATAGATGCCAGGGACCAAGAAGTGAGATTACCTAGAAAGCAGCCTTTAAGAATCTCAGGGTAGATAACTAATACCAAATACACAAGCATAGTATCTTCGAATGCTAACAGCAATGTTTACAAAAATCATAGCAGATAGCAGGAATGGCTCATAAATTGGTATGCTATGTTAAGATATGACATTTGAAGATGCATTCATTGACCTTGACCACCTGTGATATCATTGAACTTATTGTAGCATCTGTCTTGATTTTTGGTATTTATTACCACAGCTACCCTATTCCACTAACCTTCTCTAAATCTGACTGATGGGTTTTCTAGCCCCAGTAGATTCTTTCCATCTGATCCAACAAGACCTCCAGTGCTGTGTCTTGGAAACCATTTTCTGCATTTTGAGCCAATTACAGAATTCATTCCATGTCAAAATCATTTTAGGAATGCCCTCCTGAACCTGGTCCAGCCACAATACGCCTCCTTTTAAAGAGATGTAATCTGGTCAAAGTTTGTGAGAAGGTTTGTAGCTCGGGTGCTCGTTGTTGTGGTTCTGTTTGCCGAGCTGGGAATTTGTGTTGCAGACGTTTGGACCCAATACACCGGCCACTGCAGCGGACAGCTGGAACTGACAACCAGAAGCGGCAGAGACAAACCACTATAAATGCCGGAGGAAACATCACAGAAGCGCTTCACAGGAGGCTCCCAAGCACTGAGGATGTCACCTAGACAGGGGACAAAACTTCTGCAACACAAATTCCCAGCTCGGCGAACAGAACCACAACAGATGTAATCTGGCTTTAGATGGTCTGTTTTATTTGAATTTGTGGAAGCCTCTCAGATTTGCTCCTCCTGTTCTGGCATGCTCAATAGAACACTTAGGACTGGTTGCACACCATGGTCATTTAAATTAACAGGCAACATAAATTATTTGCTCACCCCACCCTGAGTATTCAGAATTATTTGTAAGTCATGAAAACTCAAAGGTATGCACAATAATCATTTGATGTTTGCATTTAAAAATCTGAAGATTGCATTACCTACATGTGGAAACAGGCCTTTAGGCCCAACAAGTCCACATTGACCCTTTGAAGAATAACCCACCCAGACGCATTTCCCTCTGAATAACGCACCTAACACTATGGGCAATTTAGCATGGCCAATCCACTCTAACCTACACATCTTTGGATTGTGAGAGGAAACCGGAGCACCCGGAGGAAACCCACGCAGACACGTGGAGAATGTACAAACTCCACACAGATAGTCGCCTGAGGCTGGAATTGACCCCAGGTCCCTAGCGCTGTGAGGCAGCAATGCTAACCACTGAGTCACCATGCCACCCCAAGGTATGTGAATCAACTCAATCTAAATCATCTCTAAGCTTTCATGACCTCCTCCTGGGCTTGCTGATTAATTTTCATGCTGAAATATAGCCTTGTTTTCAGGTGAGTTGAATTCTAGTTTTGCTATTGAGAACAATTGGGACTAATAAAAAATATTGTCAGGATTTCATATTATCATAAATCCATGAGGGTAGCTGTTGCTTATTTAAAAGTGATGACAAAAAATTATAAAATTCTAGAATTGTTAGTTGTCCAGCATACAGATCATTTAGAAAAACACACATACATAATTGTTTAATTCTTATCAGTACAACATTAGTTTTATTTTTGGATGCAACATAGAATATGGTATTTTCTAGAACTGACGAGTGTAATGCATTGTGGGGTATGAAGTTGAACTAAATGCAGGAATGATTCGGAGATGCCGATGTTGGACTGGGGTGTATCACCTGATGAAAGAGCGTCGCTCCGAAAGCTAGTGTGCTTCCAATTAAACCTGTTGGACTATAACCTGGTGTTGTGTGATTTTTAACTAAATGCAGGAAAACATTTAGATACTTTATAATGTGGCCGCTTATTGATATTATTACACATCGCTGGAGCAGGTTTGAACTTCAACCTGAGCCTCCTAGCTCAAAGAAGGGACACTACTACTGCACTATAAAGCCCTTGCAGATAACTATTTAAATTAGTAGGCCTGGTGTCTTTTGGATGAAAATTGGAAAAGGTTATCAGTTCATCAGTTTGTAATAAAGTTCTGATGTGCTTAAGCTGGGTAAAGGAGTTACAGAATATGTTCATGTTTACACCTTGCCCCTGCTGTATTTACACAGACAGATGGGATGGTAGCAAGAAACTAAGAAATAGTAGGAAAAGGTCATTTGCCTTCTTGAGATTACTCCACCTGCTCAATGAGATCATATTGGTCTCACTGTTGTGTCAACTCCATTTTTCTACCTGCTCGCAAACATATTGCCAACTCCTCAATCCAATATCCATTTGATATATAACCAAATATTCACAGGTCTGAGTCGTGAATTCTAAAGATTTAACCATCTCAAATAATAGATTTCCTTCTCTCTGCCTTATATGAGAAAGGCGGTGGGGGTGCATGGACCTGCTGAAGTGACAATTATTGCTGACTTATCATTGGAATTTTGCCTATTCTGGATCTAGTTGAGAGAATTGCTGAAATCGAGCTAATTAAAAAGTTGAATGAAAAGGCAAGGAAATTCCATATTCCCCAGATATTATCTCGCACCCTAAATTCTAGTTTTGACCCGAGGTCATTAATTACTGTAAATACAAAAATGTTGATATCAACCTCAGTGGAATGCAACGATTGTCCAAAGTCATGACTATGATTGTGATACAAACAGAAAATGAAAGATGCTTATGCTAGACAAGAGTATATAGTTAATTAATTTAGCATGAACATGCATAGTGAGCACAATTCTAACTTTCTACATTCTGTATTAGTTTTGAGTTGTTGACAATATTTTTACCTCTGAATCAAAATCTTGCTTTTGGGGTCAAGACCTGCTATGCGAATATGAACTGACGTCTGGCCTCACGCTTCAATACAGAACTGTTTCAGGATCAGAGATGTCATTGTTTCGATGAAATGTCAAATTAAATCCTATCTACTTTCATGGGTGAACATAAAAGTTCCAATAGCATGATTTTAAAGTACACAGACATTTAATCTCCAGCAGCATCTATATTTCAACTACTATAGCAACCAAAGACAGGATCTCTGCTGTATTCTTGTTGTCTTTATTTAGGGAGTTGCACTTTAACCCCAACCCTAACCCTTCCTCTGTTCAAATTGGCTGCTATGTTTTTTCTTCCATAATGGACTATACTTTAGTTACAATATGGACATAGACAGATGAACTAAATCAGCCCCAAATAAAGGCAGTAAAACTTCCAGCTTAATTTTCTATTCTCTGAACTGCCAAGGACTGGTAAAGGTAGAAAGGGAGTTTTCAAGTCTTCATGCTGTAGTATCATCATTTTCTAGAGAAAACATAGTCCAAAACCCAATTTAAACTCGAACTCCATTTCAGACTGACCGTTTCCTCCATGGGATGCCAGCTACCAGTCAACTGCTTCAGAATAAGGTCTCTTCACAGATGTGCTGGAATGAATTCCCAGGTACTGACCTTGTTAATAGCCAATCATTGCTATATGCTTAAACATACTCGCTCCTGGTGATGAAGCATCTGCAGAATCTTTACCTCCAGTTCTCGCCTCAGAGATAAACAAAAATATATTTGGTCTGTTTTCCTTTTAACACAAGCTGTTACCCACACAGGAACAGGAGAATCGACGTTTCGGGCATAAGCCCTTCTTCAGGAAGGGCTTATGCCCGAAACGTCGATTCTCCTGTTCCTTTGATGCTGCCTGACCTGCTGCGCTTTTCCAGCAACACATTTTTAAGCTCTGATCTCCAGCATCTGCAGTCCTCACTTTCTCCCTGTTACCCACACACAAAAGTAACCTTAAGCTCACAGAACCCAGTTCATAGCTCCAAATCAAAACTGTTAAAAGAACGAAATGAAAATAACAAAAAATCGGCAAGGCCTCTTACACTTCACATACATATAGTATTGGAAGCAAAGCATTGTGGGATTCCTTGACTTGATGCATTGCATAATATACTTGCAAGTTCTTCTTCTTAACTAGTATAAGTTTCAAATATACAATCATAAATCTCCCGATACCTGAATTTTGTAAGCTACACTGGCATAGAACAGTTCTGTTGAACCTGATATTGATTCTGCTGAGGTATTCCAACAATCACACACAGAACTGGAGTAACTAGTCATTCCAGTTGCTTTTGCAAGCTATTTAAATAAATGACAATCAAATAAATAATGTAGACAAGCAGGGGGCTGGAACAACACAACAAGCTAGGCACCATCAGGACGTGGAGAAATCTACTAGGTTAGAGTGGTGCTGGAAAAGCACAGTAGGTCAGGCAGCATCCAAGAAGCAGGAAAATCTACACTGGGCAGTGGAGAAATCTACACTGAGTATAACCCTCCTTCAGGACTGGAGGTGGGGGTAAGGGGAGCTGCAGATAAAGAGAGGGGGTGGAGGAGGGGTGAGGGAGAGTTTTCAGTGAAGAGAGGTCTGGAGTGGCGAGATAATGATCAGTGAACACAGGTAGAGGGTACAGCCTGGTTAGTCAATGGGAGGAATGGTTGGTAGCTCAAAGGAAGGGTCGGTCAGAGGAATGGAAGGGACCATAAGACATTGGCCTAGTTTCTACTCCTTTTAGCCCATTAAGTCTTCTCCACCATTCAATCCACCGTTCAATCATGGCTGAAAACTTTCTCAACCCCATTCTCCTGCTTTCTCCCCATAACCCTTGATCCCATTGACACTCGAGAATCTACCTCAGTCTTAAGTATACTCAATGACCTGATCTCTACAGTCTTCTGTGGTAATGAATTCCATAGGTTTACCACTCTCTGGCTGAAGAAATTTCTCATGATCTCTGTGCTAACAGGTCTTCCTTTTACTCTAAGCCTAAGCCCTCGGGTCCCAGTCTCTCCTACCAATGGAAATATCTTCCCGACATCCACTCTATCCAAGCCATTGAGTATTCTGTAAGTTTCCATTAGATCCCCCTGTCATCCTTCTAAACTCCATCGAGTATTAACCCAAAGTCCTCAAATCTTCCTCATATGTTAAGCTTATTATTCCTGGGACCATTTGTGTGAACCTCCTCTGACCACACTCCAAGGCCAGTACATCCTTCCTGAGATATGAGGCCCAAATCTGCACCTAATGCTCAAATGCAGTCTAACCAGAGCCTTATAGAGCCTCAGAAGTACACCCCTGCTTTTCTATTCAAGTCCTCACAAAATAAATGTCCTCAGTGCATTTGCCTTACTAATTACTGGCTCAACCTGCAAGTTTATATTGAGTGAATCCTTGACTCGAACTCCCAAGTCTCGTGGCACTTCTGACTTCTGAATTTTCTCCCCATTTAGAAATAATCCATGCCTCTATTCTTCCTACCAAAGTGCATGACCTCATACTTTCCCACATTGTCCTCCATCTGCCACTTCTTTGCCCACTCTCCTAACCTGTACAAATCCTTCTGCAGCCTCCCTACATCCCCAATGCTACCTGTCCTTCTACCTATCTTTGTATCACTCTCAAATTTAGTCAGAATGCCATTAGTTCCTTCATCTAGATTGTTAATCTATAAAGTGAAAAGTTGTTGTCCAATACTGAGCCTTGCAGAACACCACTTGTTACTGCCTACCATCCTCTTTTATCCCCACTCTCTGCTTTCTGCCAGACAGCCAAACTTCTATCCATGTTAGTACTTTGCCCCGGACACCGTGGGCCCTTATCTTACTCAGTAGCTTTCTGTGTGGCACCTTGTCAAAGGCCTTCCTGAAGTCCAGGTAGATAACATCCATTGGCCCTCCTTGGTCTAATCTGCTCATTACTTCCTCAAAAGAATTCTAGCAGTTTTGTCAGGCATGACCTCCCCTTGATGAAACCATGCTGACTTTGCCCTATTTTACCATACACTTCCAAGTATTCAGAAATCTCATTCTTCAGAATGGATTCCAGGATCTTACCCACTATAGAGGTTAGGATAATTGGTCTGTAATTTTCCATCTTTTGCCTTACTCCCTTTTTAAACAGGGGAGCCATGTCAATGATTTTCCGGTCCTCTGGGACCCTCTCAAATTCTTGTGATTCCTGAAAGATCACCACTAAGGTCTCCACTATCTCTTCAGCCACCTTACTTAAAACTCTGGGGTGTAGTCCATCTGGTCCAGTTGATTTATCCACCTTCAGGCCATTCAGTTTTTCTAGCCTTTCTCCAAGTTGACAGCAACCATACTCAGCTCGGTCCCCTCACTCTCTTGAATTTTTGGGATACTACTCATGTCTTCCACCTTGCAGACTGATTTGAAGTAATTATTCAGTTCCTCAGCAATTTTCTTATTCCCCACTACTATTGCTCCAGTGCCATTTTCCAGGCGTCAAATGTCCACTTTTGCCTCTCTTTTGCCATTTATGTATCTGAAAAAACTCTTACAGTCTTCCTTTATATTACTGGCTAGCTTACCCTCATATTTAATCTTCTTCCTCCTTATTTCTTTTTGTGTTGCCGTCTATTGGACTTTGTAAGTTTACCAATCCTCTGGTTTCCCACTGCCCTTTATTATACTATATACTTGCTCTTTTGGTTTTATGCTATCCCTGACTTCTCTATTCAGCCATTGTTGCCTCATCCACCCTCTACCATGCTTTTTTTCCCCCCCCCAGGATGAATCTCTGTTGTGTCTCCTGAATTATTCCCAGAATCCTCCTGCCATTGCTGCTCACTGTCTTTCCTGCTCAGTTCCTCTCCCAGTCGATTCTACCCAGTTCCTCCCTCATGCCTCTGTAGGAGCCTTTATTCAGCTATAATACCGTTACCTCTGATTCTATCTTAATCTACTCAAATTGCAGAGTAAATTCAATCATATTATGATCACTGCCTCCTAAGAGTTCCTTCACTTTAAGCTCCCTTATGAAGTCTGCCTCACTGCACAATAGAACAGGGGAACCTCGATTATCCTAACAAGATGGGCAGTTAGTATTTCATTTGGATAAATCGATTATTCGGTTAATTGATTAAATACCTTTCCTCTGGGGCTTTTAGTTTTTAATGTCTGCTCCCCATTCAGGAGACTGCAGAAGCACACAGCATGCAAGGTTAGGGTACACCCCTCTGTAGAACTACAGGGAAATTGTAGGGAGAGAGAGGGCGGGAGGTCAGTCATTTAGAGATGGTGCCTGTTTAATCACTGTAAACAAAAGACGCGATCACTGTTGGAGACACATCTTTGATGTAATGTTTCTATCGGGACTTCGAGATCTCCTTCGGATAATCCAATTTTTGGTTAATTGGTATTCGGATAATCAAGATACCTCTGTATTGCCTGTTCTCCAGTGGGCTCCACCACAAGCTGCTCCAAAAAGCCATCTTGTAGACATTCCACAAATTCCTTTTCTTGAAAACCACTACCAACCTGATTTTCCCAGTTGGCCTGCATATTGAAATCCCCCATGATCACTGTATCTTTGCCTTTCCTACACATCTGTTCTATCTCCTGGTGTATCTTGCACCCCAGCTCCTGACCACTATTTGGAGGAGGGGTTGGAAAGGAAGTCGGGGGATGAGAAGAGATTATTTGTAATTGGAGAACTCAGTGTTGAGTCCTCTGGGCTGTCGGCTACCCAGGCAATTGTTCCTTTAATTTGTGGTCTGCTTCGCTATGGCAATGGATGAGGCCGTGGATGGCCATGTCAGAAAAGGGAATGGAGAGGGGAATTAAAACGGGCAATGACTGGGAGGTCAGATCGGCCCCCAGCGGGTCTGGCTGAGATACTCAGCAAAACGTGCCCGGAATTTATGTTTGGTCATTTGCATTACGATGTAGAGAAGACCACATCAGGAGTACTAGGTAAAAACAATGACTGCAGATGCTGGAAACCAGATTCTGGTTTAGTGGTGCTGGAAGAGCACAGCAGTTCAGGCAGCATCCAAGGAGCTTTGCACTGGATACAGCAAACTAGTTTGGACAAGAGAGAGAGAGGTGAACCTCTGTCTCACCTGGAAGCACTGTTTGGGGCCCTGGATGGAAGTGATGGGGTGGTGTGCAGGTTTTGTATCTTTAATGGTTGCAGGGGAAGGTAACTGGGGTTTGTGGAGGTTGGGTGGGGAGAATGGCGTGAACCAAGGATTGACAATGAACAGTCCCTGCGGAAGGCAGAGAGGGGTGAGGGGGATGGTCTTGATGGTGAGGTCCAGTTGGAGTTGGCAGAAGTGTTTAAGGATGATAATACAATGGACCCCATCAGTCTCCACAACCAATATATCATCCATAAACACTTTTGTCCACTTGAACTAGACCCCACCACTAAGAACATCTTCCCCTCCCCACTGCCCTCTGCTTTCCGCAAGGACCATTCCCTTCACCAATCCTTGGGTTGCGCCAGTCTCCTCACTAACACCACCATCCCCCCAAACTCCCAGGTACTTTCCCCTGCAACCATTAAAGATGCAAAACCTGCTGGCACAGCACCCCCTCACTTCCATCCAGTGCCCCGAACAGTGCTTCCAGGTGAGACAGAGGTTCACCTGCCTTTCCTCCAACCTAGTTTATTGTGTCCAGTGCTCCCAACGTGGCCTTCTCTCTATTGACAAGAAGAAATGCAAACGTAGGGCACGTTTTGCTGGGCATCTCAGCCGGGCCCGCAGAGGCCGACCTGACCTCCTAGTCACCACCCATTGTAATTTGCCTTCCCACTCCCTCTCTGACATAACCACCCTTGGCCTCCTCCTTTTTCCAAATGAACCAAACCATAAACTAGAGGACCAACACCTCATCTTCCGCCTGGGCAACCTACAGCCCGGAGAACTCAACATTGAGTTCTCTAATTTCAAATAACCTCCCTTCCCATCCCTCTGCCTCTCTTTCCAGCCCCTCCCCCTCTCTTCCATTCCACCTACCATTCCTTCCAGCTACTAACTGGATTCATTCCTCCCATTGATCAACCAGGTTATACCCTCTATCTGTGTTCCTCTATCACCACCTCACCACTCTATCCCTCTCTCCACCCAATATCCTCCACCACGCCCCTTTATTTGCAGCTCCCCTTACCCCTACCCCCAGTCCTGAAGAATGGTTACACACAATGTTGACTTCTCCACCTCCTAATGCTGCCTGGCGTGCTGTGTTTTTTCAGCCTCCTACTTGTTTACATTGGATTCCAGCATCTGCAGTTTTTTTTGTCTCTATAACTAAGTCAAATGAATAAAAGCTGCTCTCCAAAAATCTATCTACCTCCACATGTAATGAGAAAATGAAAAGAAACTGAAGAGGACTTCAACCTTCTTGCATAATAACTATATTTCCTGTTTCAGCTTCGAAAAATATCATTGAAGGTCAAGGAACCAGAATGTTAACAATTCCAGCACCTCAGCAATGTACTTGTAAAAGCCTAACAGCCTGATTATTTTTAACACTGAACAATTATTGAAAATTGTATTTTAACTCCTACATTACAGCACAAAGGATGTATTTACCAGGTTCCACAGATCAAGGAACATTCTGTGGGTCTTTGTGCATCCATTTCAATTCTTAGTGAAATACTTGGGATTTTTGCTGCCTTGTTGGTGCTCAGGGAGAGTTTTCTATTCCTCAAACCCAACCTATCAAAATGGCATCTATCTGTCTAAGTTTCATCTGATGAGACTGAGCTGGTTTACAAATTGAAAGATGACTCCCAGAGGAACTGAGTACAACACGAGGTGCAGAGGTGCACTGTACATACTGCTCCTCGGATGCTGCCTGAACTGCTGTGCTCTTCCAGCACCACTAATCCAGAATCTGGTTTCCAGCATCTGCAGTCATTGTTTTTACATAGGCCTGATTCAGACATCCAGCTCAGTGTGTCCAAAGTTTACAAATGAAGAATAAAACATGCTCCCAGCCTCCACCTTCCACCAGACAGTTCTTATGCCTGGTCTATGTCAATCTGTGCTATCCTATGTTCCCCAGCCATCCACTATGGCCCCTCAGGGTCCTATATTGTGGTAAGCACTTATACATCCCCTATGTCCTCTAATGCGTTCAATACGATGAGCTGTCCTTTATATCACCAACATGTCAATTGATGCCAACTCATAACCCCCTATTTTTGTGCTTCACTTAACATGACAACTCACCATTAATTCACAATGGGCAGACTTCAGAATTTAAGTTGAGATGGAATAAAATAAATTTTGAAGTATCTATTTCAGATTATTGAAAGAAAACTCACTGATAAAAATAATTTGCCACATTTACATTCCTTGAACTTATAACAAAAAAAGCCATTCCCTTATTAAGAACTGGCTTTGAAACTCATGATTGAATTGTCAATCACATTGTGATATTGAATGGCTGTGAAACCCAGTAATAGAAGCCTTCAAGCTTATGTGAACAGAAAAATAGCAAACAAGCATTTCTTTTTCCACTCCAAATATTATTTTTAAATATTTAAAGAGCAGGAGTTTTAAACACCTTGACAGCTCCCTTTGATGGGTGCTATTGACAAGTCCTTAACACTTTTGACAGGCTGTCTTCTACATCCCTTCAATCAGCCCACGTGACAAGTGCTTCCAACAGTTTTGACAGTCGATTTTGACAGGTCTATTGACAGTTTTGGTGAACTTTTTAAGAAACCATTTATGCACATTTGTAAATAATTTTAACAATTCCAAAGGATATCTTATCTCCCTCAAAGGGCACCTGGCCTTCAAACAGCACCTCACTTTCCCAAAATAGAATCTTTACTCCGGAAAGGTTGTTGCAGGATGAGATCCATATGGGCAGCTTCTCTTTTCAAAGGGGTATGCTGGCTCACAAAGTTCAGACTTGCTCCAGTATGAATAGAATGTGCAGGCTTCAGGCTCTACGCTCTAAGGGTGCAAAATCCCTCTTCAATTAACAATTTAAATGGTCTATTATCTCTAACACTTGTGTGCTCGAAACATACTTCACTCCATTCTCACTACCAAAAGGGTTTGAAATTACTGAGCCTCCCCTCAGGGTTTCAGCCACTTCTGAAACTTTTGCCATGGTAAAAAAGAATCCAAACCTTGTAAAACCACAATGTTCAGGTTATATTTCATACACACACGCGCACGCACTTGTCAGGTTGAAAATTATATCTTTGTAAAGCAAGCATTTTGAGAAATGTTTCAAGTATGGGGCAAGATTCCTGATTGCAGAAAAAGTTAAATTGTGATAATAAACTTGAATATCAATGGATGTGACCGGTAGACGTTTCTGACTTTATCAAATTCTCTTAATTTAAGTATATTCCTGCACTTTTTTGTCCTCCTCAAGCAGTTGCTAGGTTTATTGCCATCTGAAGACAGAGGAGCTGTGAAAGGGAAAGTACATACTTTGCTTGTTATGTTGTAATATGCAATATTCTCTAAAAATCCAAGGCCTTTCCAGTTCTTATGCACTGTGCTTCCTATTTAGATGACAAGGCCTGGAAACTAAGTCCTTAAGAAAAAGCAAAAGACATCCAGTGACAGGTTAAAGATTATTGCTGTTCTAAGACTGTTTAATGAAGAATCGAAGACTGATCAGCCCAACACTACCCAAACCTCCATATTTCTGTGAGCATAGTTGTATGCACACATCATTGGAATTCTAATTTAATTCCCTGTTCTGAGTCCGAATACATCAGCACATGATGGTGCACAGTAGGAAAAGCCCATTGAAAATGTGACAGAAGATGATTCACAGACATGTGAGCCTTGTGGATCAAATTTTGATTTTACATAACTAAATAGGTTTTGAGAGTTAAAATCGTGCCCATGTATATGTCTGCAGCAAATGGAACGTAACAATTAGGACTAGGAGTAGACAAATCAACACTTTGAGCTTGCTCTGTCATTAATATAGTCATGAATGACCTCATCTTGACCTCCACTTCACTTTCTTGCCCACTCCCAATACCTATTCGCTTTGGTTTAAAATTTGACCTTCTCCTTTAAATTCATTCAATGTCCCAAAATCTACCGCACAGAGTAGTGAATTCCATAGACTCGCAACTCTTTGAGAGAAATAGTTCGATGGGAGGCACAACAGAGGAAGTCAGCTTCTATGACAGTCAGGTGAGGAGGGGGTGAATGCCTTCTTTTCAATCTTCAGGTGGCTGCAAATACATTTTCTTGTGCAAGGTTATGCATCTCTTTAATAAAAATGGAGCTACCCACTGTCTACTGATTCAGTAAAAAGTCAATTACTGGTATTACTTGAGTGAATGAAAGGGCAATTTTATTAACTGCTAACCCTGAGGAAAGTAATAACGACACACTACCAAGCACATATATACAAAGGTAAAAAGTTAAAAATAGATACGCAAGGACTGGGAAAAAAACAATTTAAACTCCTTAGGCTGCCTTTAAAGCATAAAGTTTTAACATAAGATCATTGTTATTTAATTGTTGTCTTGGAACCACGCAAGTAGTGAATATTTAAATTGTCCTTTGAGTTCTGTATTCTAATGATTCTTTTTAGTCAGTGTTCCTTTAATGGGCAAGAGCAAGTGAGCCATTTTATTGCAAAATGGACAATGAAGAAACAAAACTGAATTAGTTGTCTTCAAACCTCAGCAACATTTAATTTGCAATCATTTAATCACCTAGTTGCAATGCACAGGAGTGAAGATGCTTACTGGACCAGATGGGCCAATGGGCTGAGGAGTGGCAGATGGAGTTTAATTCAGATAAATACGAGGTGCTGCATTTTGGGAAAGCAAATCTTAGCAGGACTTATACACTTAATGGTAAGGTCCTAGGGAGTGTTGCTGAACCTTGGAGTGCAGGTTCATAGCTCCTTGAAAGTGGAGTTGCAGGTAGATACGATAGTGA
>NC_057729.1:22893021-22894053 GCF_004010195.1 Chiloscyllium plagiosum | reverse complement strand
AGGCTGGTACAATTGCAACATTTAAGAGGCATTTGGATGGGTATATGAATAGGAAGGGTTTGGAGGGATATGGGCCGGGTGCTGGCAGGTGGGACAAGATTGGGTTGGGATATCTGGTCGGCATGGACGGGTTGGACCGAAGGGTCTGTTTTCATGCTGTACATCTCTATGACTATGACTTTACTTCCTTTATAATCTTCTAAGGATTCACTTCATCTATCCTGTCTATACCTAACATATGCTTCCTTCTTTTTCTTAACCAAACCCTCAATTTCTTTAGTCATCCAGCATTCCCTATACCTACCAGCCTTCCCTTTCAACCTGACAGGAATATACTTTCTCTGGATTCTTGTTATTTCATTTCTGAAAGATTCCCATTTTCCAGCTGTCCCTTTACCTGCGAACACCTGCCTGCAATCAGCTTTCGAAAGTTCTTGCCTAATACTGTCAAAATTGGCCTTTCTCCAATTTAGAACTTCAACTTTTAGATCTGGTCTATTCTTTTCCATCACTATTTTAAAACAATTAGAATTTTGGTAGCTTGCCCCAAAGTGCTCCCCCACTGACACCTCAGACACCTGGCCTGCCTTATTTCCCAAGAGTAGGTCAAGTTTAGCACCTTCTCTAGTGAGTATATCCACATACTGAATCAGAAAACTGTCTTGTACGCACTTAACAAATTCCTCTCTATCTAAACCCTTAACACTATGGCAGTCCCAGTCTATATTTGGAACATTAAAATCCCCTACCACAACTACCCTATTATTCTTACAGATAGCTGAGATTTCCTTACAAATTTGTTTCTCTATTTCCCTCTGACTATTAGGGGATCTATGATACAATCCCAATAAGGTGATCATGCCTTTCTTATTTCTCAGTTCCACCCAAATTACTTTCCTGTATGTATTTCCAGGAATATCCTCCCTCAGCACAGCTGTAATGTTATCCCTTATCAAAAATGCCACTCCCCTCCTCTCTTGCCTCCCTTTCTATCCTTCCTGTAGCATTTGTATCCTGGAACATTAAGCTGCC
>NC_057729.1:22764095-22892995 GCF_004010195.1 Chiloscyllium plagiosum | reverse complement strand
GTAATCCGTCCTTCTTGTACAGGTCACTTCTACCCCAAAAGAGATTCCAATGATCCAAAAATGTGAATCTTTCTCCCATACACCAGCTCCTCAGCCATGCATTCATCTGCTCTATCCTCCTATTCCTGCCCTCACTAGCTCGTAGCACTGGGAGTAATCCAGATATTATTACCCTTGAGGACCTCCTTTTTAAATTTCTGCCTAACTCTCTGTAATCTCCCTTCAGAATCTTAGCCTTTTCCCTTCCTATATCATTGGTTCCAATGTGGACAATGCCCCTCTTCCCCGTGAGAACATTCTGCACCCTCTCTGAGACATCCTTGATCTTGGCACCAGGGAAACAACACACCAATCTGCTTTTTCTCTGCTAGCCACAGAAATGTCTGTCTGTACCTCAGACTACAGAATCTCCTAACAGAATTGATCTCTTGGAAGCTGACATACCCGTTGTTGCATTAGAGCCAGTCTCAATACCAGAAACTTGACTGTTCGTGCTACATTCCCCTGAGAATCCATCACCCCCTACATTTTCCAAAACAACATACCTGTTTGAAATGGGTATATCCACAAAAGACTCTTGCCCTGGATGCCTACCTCTCTTACCCTTCCTGGAGTTAGCCCATCTATGTGACTGTATCTGAGACTTTCCCCCTTTCCTATAATTGCCATCCATCACATACTGTTGCTGTTGCAAATTCCTCATCACTTCTAACTGTCTCTCCAACCGATCCATTCGATCTGATAAGATTTGCATCCACCAGCATTTATAGCAAATATAATCTGCAGTAACCCTTAAACTCTCTTTAAACTCCCACATCTGACAAGAAGTACGTATCACTGCAAAGGCCATTTTGCTCCTTCACAATCAACAGACCCAGAAAATAACACCGTCTTATTCCTTTACAAAACACTGTATCAGGTTAAATTAATAGCTATGGCTTATATTTTAAGTTTAATCAAGAGACTTATCCCCAAAAACATATAATCAAGAAAGAACCCACTATACTCACTAACACAGTCTTTCTCTTGGACAGACTTAAAACAACAATTAACTTGTCTGATTCTGTGTTGTGAACTTCGCCCAAACCGGTTCCTCCAAGATTAGTTGTGAAATTCACTGTTTGTTAATTTTCCCAGATGCACTCTGATGTCCAGTGATACATGAATTCATAAACAGCAAAGGTAGTAACTGTGCAGGTTCTCTCTCTCTCCTGCACTTCCTCACCATGTGCTTCCTTTGCCTGTTCTTCTCCCTTTTAAAACTGCTGTTGTTTGACATTTTTTTTTAAAGTTCCAAAACAATGCAACAGCATATAAAACAGTAATTGCTGCTCCTGGAATTCGAGGAAATCACCTCCAGCACCTAAAATACCTCAAAAAAAGGAACAGCTCTTACAGCCAGAAATTTTTCCCATCCTCCATCTTGGGTTACCCAGAATCCTACTGCTGCAAATTGAACATGGGCATCACAAAGACGCAGCATTGATAGTAAAAGAGGTCTATGCTGACCGAAGATAAAGCATCATTGGTGCAACTTCCGAAAGTTCTATGGGAATCATACCATCCCTTCTTTACTTTGTGTGGAGGGGACATTGTGATGTCACAATGGTCTGTACTGAATGCAGGATCAAGTTTAATGATCAATGTCAGTCTGTGTTAGGAAGTTAAAATTCACATAACACCAGGCTATAGTCCAACAGGTTTAATTGGAAGCACTAGCTTTCGGAGCGACGCTCCTTCATCAGGTGGTTTCAATTAAACCTGTTGAATTATAACCTGGTGTTGTGCGTTTTTTAACTTTGTACACCCCTTTCCAACACCGGCATCTCCAAATCATGTGTTAGGAAGAGTTTTGAAGAATTGTGCGTACTCCCTTTTTGATGCAACATGCTGATCACTCAGCCAGTGTGGCATCTTCACCAACTTATTTCGCATTCTGAGGTTGAAGTTGGATGAATGTTGGAGACATAGCCCTCAGTATTGAACTGCACTGAAAAATGTGTTGCTGGAAAAGCGCAGCAGGTCAGGCAGCATCCAAGGAGCAGGAGAATCCTGAAGAAGGGCTTATGCCCGAAATGTCGATTCTCCTGCTCCTTGGATGCTGCCTGACCTGCTGTGCTTTTCCAGCAACACATTTTTCAGCTCTGACCTCCAGCATCTGCAGTCCTCACTTTCTCCTAGTATTGAACTGCAGCATGGCTCATTGTATGGAGAAGTGTGCTGAAATCTCATCTGTAGGGCATGCCATTGATGACCACCTGAGTTCTTGCTGTGTTCCCAATATACACCAATTTTACCTAGACTCCTTTGTCATGTTGCCAGTAGGATGTTTGTTACTGTTTGCCAACATAAGACAGCAAAGGCCAAAGAAGCAGGAGAATGGTTGATGGTAATCCCAGGAGCTACAGCAGGCTGGCACAGAGGATAATATGCACTCAGTTCAGGGACAGTGCTGCAACAGGGCCTCTCAGAATGCAGGGGAAGACAGTTTTTTTTTCACATCTTCCTCATTAAAATCTACCTGTGGCAGTTGCAACTGTCAATAATGTAGGAGTGAGCACTGCAATCATTGTCACTCACCTTACAGTGTGTGGCACTATCAACATGCTAAACCAGACAGACAGTGGTCTAGCGACTCTAAACTGCACAATGTGGGAGTAAATTACTGCAGATGTTGGGATCTGTACTGAAAACATCAAATGCTGGAGATTACTGTGGATCAGGCAATATCCGTGGAGAGAGAGCAAACTACTATTGAGTCAAGATAACTCTTCATCAGAGCTGACTAGAAGTGTGGAGGGGACAACATTTAGCCAATAGTTGGGAGAAGGATGGAGTGTAGAGTGCTGGGGGAGTAAGGATGTTGCCTTTCAGTGTAAAATAATAACCTGCTCATTGATTCTCAGTTTGGTTTCAGACAGAATCAGTTAGCTCCCAACCTCATTATTGACTTTGTCCAAACATGGATAAAAGAACAACTTCAGAAATGAGAGAAGAGTGACAGTCTTTGACATCAAGGCAATGTTGAACCAACTGTGACATCAAGAGCTCTTACTAAATTAGAGTCAATGGGAATCACGAGAAAATTTTCCAATGCTTGAAGTCACACCGAGAACAACAACAGATGTTTAAATTCATTAAAGGTCAATCATCGGTTACCTCACGACAGCAGCTACTCAGGGAATGTCCAACTATCTTCCGCTGCTTCATCAATGACCTTCCATTCATCATAAGGTTAGAAAAGGGGCTCATAAGCAAAGCAGAAAGTGTTGGAAAAATTCAGCAGGTCTGGCAGCATCTGTGGAGAGAAATCAGGGTTTACGTTTCAAGTCCAGTGATCTTCTTCAGAATTGATGGTAGCTAGGAAAAGGTTTTTTTTTATACAGATGATCGGATGGAGGTGGGGTGGCTGGGGGAAGTGGGTTCAGAGTCCATGATAGATGGAGATAGATCCCAAAAGAGAGAGAAACACAGTTGCACAGACAAAGGAGTGGATAACAATTAGCTGAGGAGAATGAATAGCTGCTAATGGGGACTGTTATGGCTAACGTTAGGTTATGTGTAATAATAGACCATGTGATAACAAGGCCTGGTATGTGGGAGTTGGAGTAAGGTCATGGCAGAAGATGCCTCAAGCCCTAAAATAGTTGTACTTGACGTTGACTCTAAAAGACTAGAGTTCCCAGTGGAAAATGATGTATTCTTCCAGCTTGTGCTGAACTTTGTTGAGCACTGCAGCAAGGCTGGGACAGATGTTGACCAGGGAAAATGGTGGTGTGTTGAAGTGCAGGTAACCGGAAACTCAGGGTCTTTTTTAACAGACAGAACATAAGTGTTCTGCAGGGCGGTCACTTAGTCTATGCTTCATTTCCCCAGTGTAGAGACAACATTGTGAGCAACAAATGCAGTAGACTAGATTGACTGAAGTGCTGGTAAAGTACTGCTTCTCCTGGATGGTTGTGTTTGAATCCTTGGATACTGAGGAGGGAGGAGGTAAATGGGCAAGTGTTACACCTCCTCTGTTTGCAGGGGAAGGTGCATGGGTGGGCATTGGGAGTGCAGGAGGAGTGAACCAGGTTGTCCTGGTGGGAATGGTCCTTGTGGAAGGCTGACAAGGGAGGGAAGGGGAATGTGTCTGGAGATAGGTGGAACCTGGCTGAGGGCCCTGTCAACTATGGTGCTGGGGGATCCACAGTGGAGGAAGAAGGGGAACTTTTGGAGCCTCACTTGTCAAATTTGGAATCATCAGAACAGATGTGACAGAAGCAGGAACGGTAACAATGGAATAGAGTCTTTACAAGAAGTAGGGTGTGATGATGTATAGTCAAGGTAACAGAGTCGGTTGATTTGCATGAATATTGTTGACCAGCCTATCCCCAGAATTGGAAAGAGAGGTGTTGAGGAAGAGAAGAGAGGAGTCAGAGATAGACCAAGTGAAGGTGAACAGGGTGGAAATTGGAAGTGTAATTGATAAACCTTTCCAATTCCTGACAAGAGGTGGAAGCAGCACTGATGATATCATTGATATATCAGAGAAAGAGTGGTAACTGGGGCTGAAATAGGACTGGAACAAGAAATGTTCTACATACCCTACAAAGAGATAGACATGCCTGGGCCCATGCATTTACTGATGGCCACTTCTTCGACAAGAAAGTGAGAGGAGTTAAAAGAGGTGTCCAGATTGAGAATGAGTTTGGTCTGGCGGAGGAGGGTGGTGGTGGATAAGGACAGTTCAGGCTTTTTTTCCCCCAGAGAGCCCTGGGACCATCTTGGTGGGGGGATGGATGTGTAAAGGAGTTGCACATCCATGATAAAGAGGCAGTGGCTGAAGCCTGCAAACTGGAAATTTTGAAACTGATGTAAAGCAACAGAGGAATTGTGGATGTAAGTGGGAAGGGAGTGGCCAAGGGAAGGAAAAAAAAACTCAACTTAGGAAGAAATTAGTTCTGTGCAGCAGGAGCAGACAGAAACAGTAGATCTGCCTGGACAGTTCTGTTGGTGGATTTTGGGCTCAGGAATGAGGATGTTCACTGGTGATGACCATTTAGAAATCATCATTCACAACTTCAGATACTGAAGCAGTCTACATACAAATGCAGCAGGACCTGAACAATAGCCAACCTTGGGTTGACAACTGGCATGTAACATTGCAGGTAATAGGCAATGTTAACTTCCAATCTTGGAAGTTAATAAAATCATTGATGAATCCCTTTCTATCAATATCTTGTTGAGTGACCACTGCCAACATATTGAATGGTGCAAACTATAAAAATAAGCTACAATAAAAGGTTTGAGGCAAGGAATTCTGCATCAAGTACCTCCAAGTCATCCTGATTTGGAACTAAATTGCCATTTCTTCACTGTTACTAGGTTAAATTCCTGGAACGCAGGAATCCAGCAGCACTTTTGGTATCCCTACACATCTAGGCCTGTAGCAGCAAATCACAACCATGACCTCCATAGCAATTGGGGATAGACAATAAGCCAATCAAACCCATACCTCTTTAACAAATAAAAAGAAAGACATCTCCATTACCACATACCCAATATCCACCCTGGGTAGACCTCAGAATCTAAGAGATAAATTTAAAAAAAATTTGTCACAACTTAATACATAAATATTGCTGAAAGGAGATGCAGAATTAAAGCTTTTTGTCTCATACCTAACATGACTGACAGACAAGAAAGCAAACTTAGCCAGGAAACATCAATTTATACTTCATGAGAAAAAGGTGTTCATTGGTTGGATTGAGATTGGCATGGGGTTTCAGCAAGAACTGTTAACTGTCAATCTTAGTCAGTTGATTAAACTCAGACAAGGCAGGTAATCTGATTGGCCAGGCTATTGTCATGGGGAATATAGCATGGTTTGTCAATCTTCACAACCATTTCCTCAATCAAAAAAGGTGCAATGTCTGGGCAACATGTTTATTTTCCTACAAAGAATAGCATCATTTAAGTGAATAACTGTAGTCTCTGTTATGTGCTGATGAAACACATTGGAGTCCAACTGATTGTGTTATATTGGTTACCAGTGTAATTCTTGGTATAGGCAGGATTATTTGGCATGTGATCCAATAACAGAATTACACAATATTGGATATGGTGTTCTGAGTTTTTTAAGCTTGGGAATCTTAAGTGTGATAATCACACTGGGGACTGACAATGGGACCTGCAAAATATTGAAACCAGGAGAAAGTGCAGACTGCAGGTGCTGGAGATCAGAGTCAAAAAGTATGATGCTGGAAAAGCACAGCTGGTCAGGCAGTATCCAAGGAGTAGGAGAGTCGATGTTTCGAACGTAAGCTCTTCATCAAGAATGATTCCTGATAAAGAGCTTATGCTCGGAATGTCGACTTTCCTGCTCCTCAGTTGCTGCCTGACCGGCTGTGCTTTTCCAGCACCACACTTTTTGAAAGTATTGAAACCATATAACCAGAACTTACTTTTCCTTTCTAACTTGTGCCTGTAAATCAGCAGAGAAATTTTGTTTTTAAACTCTTGACAGTTGAGGATAGTTTTATTTTAAAGTTTAAATGGTATGACATTTCAAAAACATTTTAGATAATGACATTTATAAAAGATCTTATCCGCCTACAAAAGTGTTTTTGTCAATCAATTTTTAAGACGCATCCCATGGGTCAAGGCCTTGCAACAGTCAAAATTATGTTCGTTCGATTTCACCAATGAGTTCAAATGATCTTGCTAACTTATGATTTCCTTGTGTATGAAGCAAGTCTTTCTCATCTGTCCCCTCTAGAATGATTTGATTGAAGAGTTGGACTTCCACAGCTAAGTATTACCCACTATTTATAACTGGTCACAGAGTGAGGGAGACCATGAAAATCCATCACGATGTCAATGATCTGTTCCACCAGAATTGATCAGGTGTTTTATTGTAAAGTGCACCACTAATACTTTCACTGCACCTTAATACTGTGGTTAGTTGTCAGAGCTCTGGGATAGTTTTAGTGGTCAGTCTCTTTCAAGGTTACTGGCCCAGGTACTGCACAAGAGGTGCTGTTGCTGAGACATTATGTTCGCACCTGTATCCTTGTTTTCCTCCTGTTGCCTGATGCTATATGACTGATGGTATACTTTCCACTTCATACAGTATTTTGGTATGGGCCTTAGCTATATGGTGAAACTATTGTTACACCCAAGTGCACCCAGTTCAATGTCTTGCTGGACAAGAATTTGAACGATATTTCATTTGTTTTTGACTTGAAAGATCAATTAGTCAAAAGTTCGGTTTCATGATGATTTTTGATGCTTCATGTAGGACAGCCCCTTTCATAGATCTTGACTACCTGACAGACTCAAGCAGATGACAGAACTTGTTGACAGTTCCAAGCTAAGGCAGAAACGTTGAAGGTGGACCTCTTCAGGGATGGCCAAATAAGTTGGCCTGGACAAAAAAAAATTCAGCAAGATTTTTCATTTCATTTGCACTGATAGGTTTTTTTAAAAGAGCAAATCTCTGCAGGGGAACCCAAAGCAGGTTGGAACTCACTTGTAGTGCACTTTACAGTTGTTCTTTTAATCAACCACATGAGGATCATCCTGTTTCTGGATTACTTGACCAACGACAATGGCTGCGATGGAGTTTTGCACCTGTTAAAGTAAGGAGTGTGAGATGAAGAGACATGACTGCATTAGAGTCATTAGAGAAGGCTCACTTAGCTGATTACTGAAATGAAAGTGTCAGAGTCATAGAGATGTACAGCACGGAAACAGACTCTTCAGTCCAACTTGTCCATGATGACCAGATTTTCCAACCTAATCTAGTCCCATTTGCCAGCACTTGGCCCATATCCCTCTAAACCCTTCCTATTCATATACATATCCAAATGCCTTTTAAATGCTGTAATTGTACCAGCCTCCACCGCTTCCTCTGGCAGCTCATTCCATACACACAAAACCCTCTGCATGAAAAAGTTGCCCCTTAAGTTCCTTTTAAATCTTTCCCCTCTCACCCGAAACCTATGCTGTCTAGTTCTGGATTCTCCCACCCCAGGGAAAATATCTTGTCTATTTAACCTATCCATGCCCCTCATGATTTTATAAACAACTATAAAGTCACCTCTTAGCCTCCGATGCTCAAGGAAAATAGCCCTGGCCTATTTAGCCTCTCCCTATAGCTCAAACCCTCCAATCCTGGTAACACCTTTGTAAATCTGTTTTGAATCTTTTCAAGTTTCACAACAGCCTTCCTATAGGAGGGAGACCAGAATTGCACACACTATTGCAAAAGTGGCCTAATCAATGTCCTGTACAGCCTCAAAATGACCTCCCAATTCCTATATTCAATGCTCTGACCAGTAAAGGAAAGCATACTAAAAGACTTCTTCACTATCCTATCTACATGAGACTCCAGTTTCAAGCTGCACTCCAAGGTCTCTTTGTTAAGCAGCACTCCCCAGGACCTTACCATTAATTGTATAAATCCTGTTCTGATTAGACTGAGCAGGTTCAGCCTATGCTTATTGGAATCTCAAGGAATCAAAGGTGAGCTTATTAAAATAAAAGATAATGAGGGGCCGTTATCAAGTAGGTACTTTCCCTTGTGTGAGAATTTAGAATAGGGCACTGTTACAATCAAATCCTGACAAGGGAAGTCAGGGACAGCATAAAAGCAAAAGGAAACACATGTATTGTGAAGATTAGTGGGAAGCCAGAGGATCGGGAAGTCTTTAAAAACCAGAAGAGGATAACTAAAAAAAACAAACAATTGGGGCGAGAAGATGAATTATGAAGATAAGCTAACTAATGTAAAAGATGATTGCAAGTTTTTTTAGATATGTAAAAAAAGGTAAGAGAGAGGCAAGAATATTGGATATTGGACCCCTGGAAAATGAGGCAGGAGAAGAGTAATTGGGAATAAAGAAATTTTGGAGGAACTGAATTAGGTACTTTTTAAATCAGTCTTCACAGTGGAAAACACCAGCAGCATATCAGAACTTCAAGAGAGTCGGGGCAGAGGTGAATGTATCTGAGAATGGTTCCATCACTAAGGAGATAGTATTGTGGAGGCTGAAAGTAGATAAATAACCTGGACCAGATTAGATTCCCTACATTATGGAAACAGGCCCTTCGGCCCAACAAGTCCATACCGTCCCTCCGAAGAGTAACTCACTCAGACCTATTTCCCTCTGACTAATGCACCTATGGGCAATTTAACATGGCCAATTCACCGAACCTGCACATCTTTGGATTATGGGAGGAAACCGGAGCACCCGAAGGAAACCCTTGCAGACACAGGGAGAATATGCAAACTCCACACACAAAGTCACCCGAGGCTGGAATTGAACCTGGGACCTGGTGCTGTCTGGCAACAGTGCTAACCACTGAGCTACCGTGCCAACCCACCACTGAGCCACTGTGCCACACCAGCTACATCTGGAAATAGCTGAGGAGATTGTAGCCACCATTATCTCTGTCAGGAATCACTGGAGTCTGGAAGGATCCCAAAGGACTAGAAAAATGGCTAGTGTTCAAGAAGGGAGAGACAGAGACAGAAGACTGAAACTATAGGTGGTTAGCCTGACCTTGGCCATTGGTAAGATTTTAGAGTCCATTATTAAGGCTGAGACTGTCGAGTAACTTGGAAGTACATGACAAAATAGGGTTGTGTCACCAAAGCTTCGTCAAAGGGAGATCACGCCTGTCAAATCTGTTAGAATTTGCTGAGGACGGAGTGAGCAAGTTCGACAAAGGAGATCCAGTGGATGAGATTTGTTTGGAAACCCAGAAGGCCTTTAACTATGTCCTACACAGGAAGCTGCAAAATAAAATAAGAGCCCATGGTGTTAGGGGCAAGGTATTGGCATGGATAGTGGACTGGCTGACTGGCAGAAGGCAGAGAGTGAGAATAAAGGGATCTTTTTCAGGATGGCAACTAGTGGTTAGTGGGGTTCTACAGGGGTCTGTGTTGGGACCGCAGCTATTCACATTAAACATTAACAATTGTGATGAAGGAACTGAAAGCATTGTTGCTAAGTTTGTAGATAATACAGATAGTGGAGAGGCAGGCAGTATTAAAATGGTGAGGCTGCAGAAGGATTTGGACAGGTTAGAAGTTTGAGCAAAGAAGTGGCAAATGGAATACAATGTGGGAAAATGTGGGGTTATGCACTTTGGTAGTAAGAATACAAGTTTAGCAGGATGCTGCCTGACCTGCTGTGTTTTTCCAGCACCACTCTAAACTAGACTCTGGTTTCCAGCATCTGCAGTCCTTATTTTAACCTAGAATACAAGTTTAGACTATTTTTGAAACAGGAAAAGGCTTTGGAAATCTGAAGCACACAGGGACATCCTAGTCTGGGATTCTCTGAAAATTAACATGCAGGTTTAATTGGTAGTTCAGAAGATTAATGTTTTGTTAACATTCATTTCAAAAGGATCAGAACACAAGAGCAGAGAAGTACTGCTGACACTGTCTATGACTCTGGTCAGACCACAATTGGATATTGTGAGCACTTTTGAGCTTGTATCGAAGGTAGGTTGTGCTGGCATTTGAACGATCCAGAGGAGGTTTATAAGAATGCTCCCAGGAATGAAGAATTTGTCAAATGAAAAGCAGTTGAAGACTTTGGTCTGTACTCAATGGAGCTGAGAAGGATGAGATGGCATCTCATTGAAATTTAAACACTACTGAAAGAACTGGATTGAGTGGATATAGAGAAAATGCTCCTTCTCATAGGAGAGACTAGGACCTGAGGACACATTCTCACAGTGAATGGATGAACCTTTAGAACTGAAATGAGGAGGAATTTCTTCAGCCCAGAGTGAGGTGAATCTGTGGAACGTATTACCTCACAGGCTGTGGAGGCCAAGTTATTAAGTACATTTAAGACAGAGATAGATAGGTTCTTGATTAGTAAGTGTATCAAGGGTTACGGAGACAAAGGAGGAGAATTGGGTTGAGAAGTCATGATCAAATGTTGAAACAGACTGAATGGGCCAAATGGCCTTATTCCTTTCCTATATCTGGTCTCAAGGGACTCACATGTAAGATGGAGATGAAGAGGACTTTTATTTCTCTCGTGGGTTGTTATGGTTTGGAATTCTTATCCCAGGGAGCACTGAAGACTGGGTCTCCTATTAGGAACATCCTGGAGTTTACAGTTGACGAGATGCTGAACCAGAACACCCATATAAACACAGAGACAACAAAAGCAGCACAGGGGTCAGGAATTTCAATGCAAGTAACTCATCTTCTAGCTCCCCAAATCTGGCCCATTGCAAGGCATAAGTTACAAACATGATAAAATAATCTACACTTCCCTGGATAGGTTCAGCTTCAAAAATACTCAAGAACCTTGACACTATGCAAAACAAAGCAGCCTACATAACTAGCATCATATTCATCACCTTAAACATTCACTCCCTCTACCAGTGACTGCATGGTGGCAGCAGTGCGAACCATCCACAAGGTGCACTGCAAAACTCACTAAGGTTTCTTTGGTAGAATATTCTAAACCCATAATCTCTTCAACCTGGAAGGATAAACGGTCTCCTATTAGGAACATCCTGGAGTTTACAGTTGACGAGATGCTGAACCAGAACAGCCATATAAACACAGAGACAACAAAAGCAGAACAGGGGTCAGGAATTTCAATGCAAGTAACTCATCTTCTAGCTCCCCAAATCTGGCCCATTACAAGGCATAAGTTACAAACATGATAAAATAATCTACACTTCCCTGGATAGGTTCAGCTTCCAAAATTCTCAAGAACCTTGACACTATGCAAAACAAAGCAGCCTACATAACTAGCATCATATTCATCACCTTAAACATTCACTCCCTCTACCAGTGACTGCATGGTGGCAGCAGTGCGAACCATCCACAAGGTGCACTGCAAAACTCACTAAGGTTTCTTTGGTAGAATATTCTAAACCCATAATCTCTTCAACCTGGAAGGATAAACAGCACAAGTTGTATGGCAACGCCTCTGCCTTTCCATTATAATATGCTTAGTATCCAGACATGGAAATATATCATTACCCCTTTGTACTGCTGGGTAAAAATCTGGAACTTCCTTCCTAATAGAACTGTGGATGCCCCCACAATCCAGTGGCCATGACCAGCACTTTCTGAAGTGAAATTAGAAGTGGGCAATAAATGCTGGTCTAGCTCATGACATCCAAGGGAAAAAGAAGGCCAAGAAGTAAAAGCTCCCTCACAGGAGGAGTGCCCCAATTCCCAGCCTCTCAGTGCTACAGCTATATTTCCTTAAGGCTCTCCAGTCTCATTGAGTTTCATTGATCAATATCGCTTCACTGTGTTCTGTTGACCCTGGTAACTTCCACTAGGAAACTTGTGCACTGGCTGCTAAAACGAGAATGCTGGTCAATTCCTGAGCTAATTGAGAATTTAAACACTTGAATGTGACTGCTCCATTGAGGTTTCTGTTTATAAATGAACTCACTGAATCCACATGGGCCACTTTGTAATTTCTTGACATGTACTAAATGCTTAATTACAGAATAGTTACAGCACAAAAGGAGCACTTTTGGTCAATTATGCCCACATCAACGTAAAAGGAAAGTTGAGGACAATATTTTTTTCCCATGGATTATACAGCTGGATATCAGAAATGTTCAGTACAATTACAACTCCCATGGTTCCCTCTGCCTGAACCTACTCTCACTTATGAATCCAGGATAACCATTGGCAGGCCCAAAGGGATGGTATTGCTGAGCAATGTTGTTGGAGGGAATATTGGTAGCTGATAGTAACAATAATATCTCTGGTTGGAGCTTCACGCCAAAGGGATCTTATCTTGCAAAATAAAATTTAGCAGCAAACTATTAGAAAAAGCAATACTGCAGATAACAACAGTCCAAAACAGCAGTAAAAAGCAAGCTTTCCAAAGCCAGCAGTCTCAGCTGTAAAAATTAATGTTCTGTAACAAACAGCATGGAGTCTACTCAGCACCCAAATGGGAAAACTGTGAGCAGGAGCCATATCTGGAGACCAGTTTAAAGGAATTGAATTAATCTTGGAGACTTTAATCTTTGGTAAATGATCTCAGAAACAGTTTGCACATCTCCTGATGAATTGGGAACATAGCACCTCTGACTATATATCAATCTGACAATTATTCATTATCAGTGAAAAATGGGTACCACATTAAACAAAGAGCTAAAAGGGGAGTTTTCAACTCTCTGGAGGTGGTGAGCTAGGGAAACATTTGGGAATGTATGACCTGGCAAGAAATTCAGCTCATTGTCACCATGTCTTCATCAATTAAGTGTTGTGGGAGAAGGTCCAGAAGGAATGTTTTCAACCCACCACCAATAGGAGGGTGTCGCACTGACTACATGGATAGCATTGCTACCTGACAGCACCAGGAACGAGGGTTCAATTCCACCCTCGGGCGACTGACTGTGTGGAGTTTGCACATTCTCCCCCTGTCTGTGTGGGTTTCCTCCGGGTGCTCCAGTTTCCTCCCACAGTTTAAAGATGTGCAGGTTATGTGGATTGGCCATAGGGAAATGTAGCATTACAGGGATAGGATTAAGGGATGGGATGCTTTTCAGAGGGGCAGTGTGAACACAATGAGCCAAAATACCTGCTTCTACACTGTAGGGATTCTCAGATTCTAATTAAAGCCCTTAAGTCAATTAATAGCCATGAAGACCTCAGCTTGATGCCTCCCTGATTACCTGCCTTCACCGCATACAAAAAGTGGCTCATTTCCTGATAGGGAATTCACAGCAATCTGCCTTCCAAGCTTCTTTTGGGTGGGGCACTCGATTTGCCTCAATCTAGAGGCATTTGGAAGGATAAATGACAGGCATAGGAGTTGCCCACTGAAAGACATGCTCCTGCCTTGTCCCTTGCCCCTTTCTTCTCTACCCTGTGACAAAAAAGAAGTAAAATACTAACTTGTTCACTGAAAACAATTATATTTCAAATCCCCCTCCCATTGAAGTAAACATAGAAACATAGAAAATAGGAAGAGTAGGCCATTCAGCCCTTTGAGACTGTGCCAACATTTAACAGATTGTGCTGATCATCCAAGTCAGCACCCTGTTCTTGTTTTCTCCCCATACCCTTTGATTTGTTTAAACCTAAGTAGATCTTGGCTTGTCCGTTGGACCTGGAAAGTGACCTGGGACACTGGTGTCAAGACCTGCCAACTCTAAGTTGATTAGTACAGAATAAGTCACGTTTTCTCTGCTGTGTGAGTGACTGCCAGCACACACTCCCAGTCCCTATGCCTAGTCCAAAGACTCGAAAGAAGTCCTATTGAGTCTATATACATGAGTCCACTTGTGCAGAAAACATCAAATAAATCATACATGGCCAAACCTCAGCTCAAAATATTTGTGTCACAATGTGTTCTTTATAAACCTGATTGCAAATGAAAAATGATCGATGTTCTCACATACTTCCCTCATGCTTGGTTTCCCATTATATGCTTGGTGATTATTATGTGACTCTTTCAGAGAGTTCAGCAATTAACTTCTGAAGCCCATTTTGAGATATTTTCTTAAACCACTGACTCAATCAGTTGCATTGACAGAAATTGCTTTTAAACATTGGATACATTTCCTGGAACTGTAAATCTACTTTAGCTTTAAAGTGTTTCACAAGAAATTACATTTCAGCAGTCTTGGTTTCATTCAGAATTGAATGTGCACAAATGCATCCCAAGCTCTGTGCAGTCTGCTGTTAGTAGTTAATAAGTATGTTCAAGAATCCTTTGCAATCCAGTTTTAAAATCAGATAAGCCTGTTGCAAAATGCACAATCAGGTCTACAGGGAAATCAGTTGTATTGTTACAAGAATCCTTTCGGCTTCAAGACTCATTTCATGGCTGCAGTATCAGTCATTGTTGAAATGTCCAATGTCTATTTCTGATTAACAAAGTCAATAATGTCCGCCTTGTAGTGCAAAACACAAATCAATAGATTTGGCAATCGTTACTTTATTAAAACATCAGAAGGGCAATAATGAAAATGTAGATTGCAAATGAATGAAACTGAAGTGGACACATGACAGCTTATGGATAGCCAGAGCGAAGCCATCTAATTTTGTACTTATCACATTGAAAATAGCCACAGAATAGAAAATATCACTTGATTCAATGCATATCTGAGAATACAGGATATTATTGAATCAAATGTTTGAATGAAATTACTCAGTTGAATCAAATTAAATGAGTTCTGACTTAAACAACTATCATTCACCAACAAGAACAAGGATGTATCGGGTTACGCTTGAACATACAACTGCATTTCCTCAATCGTTTTGTCTTTAAAATGATGCTGGGGCAAATATGTGATTGTGATATTTCTTTGCTCCTCTTCCTGACCATTGGGATTTTAATTCTATTTGTGACCTAAGGCATTAAAGGACATCTTTCTTCTATTTTCACCCTTAGCAGCACTGAGAACAAAGAATACTTGTACATTTCCAGCACTTGAAATAGGATGGCGGGGTGGGGGCTCCGGGGGTAATGACGACGCACAGATTGATGGATTTCCACAATTTTTTCTTGCAATTCTTTCAGACAAGCAGTGTTTTCCCATGGTCCCACACTGAATTTCACAAAGTGGTAAACACTGCAATAGTGGGCAATACCATTGGTAAGGCCAATAATGATTGTGAATGCAGTCAGGGCCATCCTCCAGGACATTGCACAACTTCCAGGTGTTTCTAAAAACTGCAAGAACTGTGCATGCTGGAAATCAGAAACAATAGTAGAAGTTGTTGGAAAAGCTCAGCAGGTCTGGCTGCATCTGTGAAGAGAAATCAGTGTTAATATTTGCGGTCCGGTGACCCTTCCTCAGAATGGATGCGAGCTAGAAAAATGTCAGTTTATGTGCAGATGATAGAGTGGGGGTAGGGGCTAAGGAGTAAACAATAGGTGAGGATAGACACCAAAGAGACAGAAGAACAGTTGGACAGACAAAAGAGTGAATAACGATCTGGCTAGGAGGGTGAATAGTTGTTAGTGGAGACTGTTAGTGGCTAACAATAGGTAAAGGTCTGGTGTGTGGGTAGGGCTAGGACATGGGAGAGCTCAGGCCCTAAAATTATCAAACTCATTATTGAATTCAGAAGGCTGCTGGGTCCCCAAGTGGAAAATGAGATGTTGTTCTTCCAGCTTGCACTGAGCTTCGCTGGAGCATTGCAGTAAGCCTGAGACAGAGATGTTGGCCAGGGAACAGGGTGGTGTGTTAAAGTGGCAGGCATCTGGAAGCTCAGGGTCTTTTTCATGGGCGGAACACAGATGTTCTGTGAAGTGGTCACCCAGTCTCCGCTTCGTTTTCCCAATATAGAGGAGACCTCATTATGAGCAGCGAATGCAGTAGATTAGATTGTGCGAAATGCTGCCTTACCTGGAAGGTATGTCCGGGCCCTTGGCTACTGAGGTGGGAGGAGATAAATTGGCAAGTGTTACATCTTCAGCGATTGCAGGGAAAGGTGGGGTGGGGCTTTGGGGTGGGAGGTGTTGGGAGTGAAGGAAGACTGGATCTGGATATCCTAGAGAGAACGGTCCCTGCGGAAAACGGACAAGGGAGGGGAGGGGAATATGTGTCAGTTGGTGGCATCTCATGGGGGTGGTGGAAATGGCGTCTGAGGATCTTCTGGATGTAGATGCTGGTGGGATGGTAGATAATGACAAGGAGAACCCTATCGCTGTTGTGGGAGGGAAGAGAGAGGATGAGGGCAGAAGTGCAGGAGATGAGTTGGCCCAGTTTGAGGGCCCTGTCAACATCAGTGATGGGGAATCCATGGTTGAGGAAGAAGGTGGACATTTCAGAGGCTCCCTTGTAGAAGATGGTCTCATTGGAACATCTGCAACTGAGACGGAGGCACTGACACAATGGAATGGAGTCTTTACAGGATGCAGGGTGTGAGGATGTATAGGTCTGGCAGCTGTTGGAGTTGGTGGGTTTATATTGGATATTAGTGCCCAGTCTATCCTCAGAAATAGAAACAGAAATGCCAAGGAAGGGAAGGGAGAAGTCAGAAATAGACCAGGTGACAGTGAGGGCAGGGTGGAAATTGAAAGTGAAATCGATGAACCTTTCTAATCTGAACAAGAGAGGGAAGCAACACCTATGATATCATCGATATGCCACAGAAAGAGTTGTGTATGGGGGCCAGAATAGGACTAGAACAAGGAATGTTCCACATACCCCAAAAAGAGACAGGCATAACTGGGGCCCGTGCAGGTATCCACATGGCCACCCCTCTGACCTGAAGAAAATTAAAGCAATTAAAAGAGAATTTGTTGAGGGTGAGAATGAGCTTTATGCCAGTTTCAGAATTTCTACTTTGCAGGCTCCAGCTGCTTCCTCTATACCATGGACATGCAATCCCATGGTCTCAGGGCTCTCCGCTTCTTTCTGGAGCAAAGACCTGAACTGTTTCCACCCACCACTATCCTGTCCGCTTGGCCAAGCTCATCCTCACACTCAACAACTTCTCTTTTAACTCCTCTCTTTTTCTTCAGGTCGGGGGGGTGGCCATGGGTACCCGCGTGGGCCCAGTTGACGTGTGCCTTGCTTCACAAGTGTGAGATTGCAGGGCCCAATGCTAGGATATTGTATAGATACCTAGATGGCAGAGGTGGCTCACTGCAAGTCAAGTGCCAGTGCCCTTGGTGAATGGGTGCATGTGATTGATGCTTTGGGTCATGCACTGCTCCGTAGTTTGGCCTTGTGCATTTGTAACACGTGGCAAACTATCCCCACCAGGTACTCGCTCTGATTTCCATGTCAAGTTTTCCTGATGACTAGTTCGTATGGCGTGTTCCATAACATTGCAATGTGGAGTGAGTTGGGCTACAATAAGCCTTTTAACAAGCAATAATGGCTGTCATTTGGGAGCTCACTGCTCCATACAATCTTGCCACACCAATTGAACATCTGAAGGGAAGTTGGGACAAGATGATTTTGACATCGAGATCTCTATCTCGCCTGATTCTACCACACATCTCATTGTAGCTCACAACATTCAGACGCTTAGAAGATTCTGCCAAGTATTTCAGAATGTTTGGGCGTCTGTTTCTGTCTGGCAAAAAGCTGTAATGCTCATGGCCCAGTCAATTTCTCATGCTTTACGAACATTAATATTAAATATTCACTGGTGGAGGTAAAGTGAAAAATCACACTTTGATTAGTTGTTTGGCAAAGCTATTGGGTAAAATCCTACTGTGATTTTGAATCTTGATAGGCAATCCCTCTCTGAATGTTTGCACATTCATCTCAACGCCATTAAATGTTCCGTGGACCAGAGATAATTGCTCTGCTGATCATTGTAGAGTCTTAAGGAAGAATTGTACATTTATTCAAGGTATTGACCTGAAACTATAATCTCTAATTAAAAGTAAAAGCATTCAAATTGGAGCCTTTTTTTAATATGTCACTGTACTGCCTGAGTAGCAATTAAGATAAACATATGAAGGCAGTTCTTCTCATTTTTTTGGTGTTGTTAAAATGGCAAATCCTGGACCAGTGTATTGTACTTTAACCTGCTGTGATTGGTTTGAATTCACTTTTGTTTGTGGATTGCCACCTTTCAATCCTGGATACTATTTTTAATTTGCTCGCATTACCTCAGTTGGCTAGTACGGTGGTGAAAATGTCATGTTGAACTCGACAAGTAATTATGGAAAGGTGCCTGTCTCTCCACTGGGTCTTGTGCATGCTGTCTGTCACAATTCTACCCAATTTCAGACACAATGATATCAATAGATCCTGCCTTATCTCACAGCTTGTGCAATGACTATGCTGGTCCTCGTGGAGATTACGTATATCCAGTGAATTGACTGGCTGAATTGTATCATGCCAAAATGTTGAGTGTATTATGATTTGTATTTTTGATAACTGTCATGCACTGCAGAAGCTTGAGAAGATATACGCTTACACCCATGACTCACAGATTTAAGAGTAGGTTTGCTATGTTAATATTTTGACAATTATTTTTGAGAAAAGGGATCACAGCTTGAGAAACTACACAGAATTACATATAATGTGTGCTGCACAAACAGGTGCAACTCATCTCCTATTTCCATGTAATCTCTTATTCTGAGTACGATGTAATAAAGCAGAGGAGCTTTTTGCTATAGAATTGGAATTGTTGAAGGGACTTGCCTGCATATTAGCCTGAGCTTCAAATTTACTTTACTACTGAAATTTCATAACTGAATTTAAATGCGTGACGATGCTAGTCATGATTTGGAGATGCTGGTGTTGGACTGAGGTGTACAAAGTTAAAAATCACACAACACCAGGTTATAGTCCAACAGGATTAATTGGAAGCACGAGCTTTCGGAGTTCTGCTCCTTCATCAGGGCAACCGATTAAACTGTTTGACTATAACTTGGTGTTGTGTGATTTTTAACTTTAAATTTAAATGCTGTTGTGAAAACGCTCAATACATAAGCACTATTTAATGATTTTAAAGCCTTCAAAGTTAGATCATTTTTAGTGAAGGTGTGGTGGCATTAGGAATTCCTTCCCTTGGTTTTCAAGAAGGTAGAACTTAAAATGAAAACTGGCCATTTTGTTTTGTAACAGAATTGTGGTGCGGCGACTGCACAAACCAAATTGCAGATAAATGTTTGGTTTTTGATGATAGGCTGCATGTTTAAAATGTTAATGATTGCAGCTTCTGTTTGATGAGTGTCAAATTTCTCGTTGTGGCCATGTGTGAAACAGTCTGATGGAAAATGCTGTAAGGGATGGAACAGCAAGGGGCCATGAACCTATTGTCTACCAAGATGCAAGGGCTATTTACATTTGCATGAATGATATTGAAGGCATTCTACTGTAACCATTTACCTTAAAAATATGTGTTGAGACTATGGGACGTATTTCAAGAACAAAATTCAGCTAATATATCTAGGCAGGCTATTAGGTTTCAGGAACTGCAAAAAAAATATTTTTATAACAAGCTTATAACATTTTGTGAGCTTTTCCAGTTGCTGCATCAGTCTGAATTTTGCTTGTATTCCTTTGCTTCTTTGAATTATTTTATTCATAAATAAACCTGAGACAGTATTTTAGCCTATATAGAATCATGTAGAGTTTTTCATCACCTATGTGAAAAAAGGATTGTTTTCATCTGGTGACAAAGAAAGACAACTTCTGAAAATTTATGGTAGAAATGTTGTGAAAGAAGCATCATGAGCTATGGATTTTATTATTCCAATGTTCTCAGTGCTCAGCACGGTAACATTACAGTGATAACAAAATAGAATTTTCCTCCTGATTTAAGCTGTACTGCATGGAATAATTGTCCGTGAAATGGAATTCTGCCCTCATTACATCAAAATTAGAATATAGGTGTTGTCAGTAATAACAACATAAAGGTAGATATTCTTTATGTTGTGGTGGAGATAATCCTGGATACAAATAGCTCTCTACATCATTTCAAATTGTGCTACTTTAATCATAACAGCTACATTAGACAAACAAGGTCCAAATATATGTAAATTTTAATCGGTTTTAGTTGCAACATAACCCTTGGTTAGTACCAAAGATAGAATACTATCCATGAGTTTGCCTTGGATTTATAGCATCAATTGCTTGTCTCTATCTTATAATAATTGCTTTGATTGTGTGACTTCAGTAGTTCTGGGCTCAATTTTACCAAAAGTCAATTCATATCAATTTCAGGGATTTTCATGGAAGGTTTCTTTCTGTGAGCCTCTGTAAGTTATTTGACTCAGTTTTTATATTGCTGACTTCATTCTGAATGACTGATGCCTCGGTAAAATTGCTCTCACAATATCTCGTCAGCTGTTGAAATACCCATTACCTGCCACCAGTGCCACATGTAAACTTTAGCTTTTGTACCAATTACTGAGAGCCAGAAACTATCTTTCACAGTTACAATGTTGAAACAACTGCCCTGGGATGACTAACAGGGATACGTTGACACCCAATTTGCTTACAGGGTTCTGAAGGTTCTGATGGGCTGCAGCTCTTTTATATAGAGAGTGATTTGTATGTAGAATGAACTTCCAGAGTAAGTGGTGGATGCAGGTACAGTTATAACATTTAAAAGACACTTGGATAAGTACATGAGTAAAACACGTTTGGAAGGATATGGACCAAGTGCAGCAGATGGGGTTAGTTTAGTTTGGGATTATCATCTAAATGGACTGGCTGGATCGAAGAGTGTGTTTCCTTGCTTTGTGACTCAATGACTATGATTCTGTTGAGTACAGAAGGATTGCCAAAGGAGGGATTGGCACCAGACCTTGCCAGCCTGGTCTGAAGTTTCCAACTGTGTCAGAGTGATAACCATAGTCCAGCAGGAAAGGGTGAATATTCTTGCTGAGTGTCGAAGATCAAGTGCCATTACAACTTCCCTGCCACTTCACACTCACACTAACTGTGCCACTGTACATATCTCACACCATGTTTAACCACTCTTGCTATTGCTCCTGAATTTTTGCCGTGCTCATTCTCACCCACCCAAACTGGCCAAAAGACTAAGCCTGCATGCTCTCTGACTATCTACTCTGTCACTCAGGATAACTCACCCCTGACTACCATCCTCCCACCTCCAACAGTGCTGCCAGCCACTTCCAATTCTCTCAATCCCTCCTCTTGTCTCATTTCAGGTGATAACATCCCACAATAGAACAGACGGAGTCGAGACATGTGGTTGGATGCCTTACGTTCATCTCCTTGCCCTCTCGGAGGTAAGATTCCTTGCCCTAGTGAGAATCTCCATGTCTTGGCTTCCAGGTAAACGTCATTGTGCTGTGCTGCTCCCCCATGACCACCAGATGTTCAAACCTATAACCTCAATTAGCAACTCATTTGCTCCCTTATCTTCTGCCAGTGGATACGATGCAGTCACCACCCTCAAGAGACCAGTCCCTTTGGGTAGCAATCTCCTCCTCCATGGATGAGGAAAAAGCCACAGCTCTTTAAAACTAAGCAGCAGCAAGACAGTCTCCAGTACTCTCCACCAGCCTACATAGTGACACCACAGAGGGTACTTTAGCTACAGGATGGTCAGGGATACATTCTGCTGAGCACATCACTGCCATGTCTCCACAGCTGGGCAAGGAAGAGAGATCTCCAGGGTGCTGGCACTTGGAAGACTGGCAGAAACACATCACTACCATGTCTCCACAGCTGGGCAAAGAAGGGAGATCTCCAGGGTGCTGGCTCTTGGAAGACTGGCAGAAGCACATCACTGCCATGTCTCCACAGCTGCCAAAGAAGAGAGATCTCCAGGGTGCTGGCTCTTGGAAGACTGGCAGAAACCTGGCACCTGCTCAGTTGAGGCAGGGAAAGACCCCATGTGTAGGTCATTAATAATTTGTAATTTCATTCAAAACATACGCAGACACAGGAACAGCCTGCTGTTATTCAATAGACAATAGACAATAGACAATAGGTGCAGGAGTAGGCCATTCAGCCCTTTGAGCCTGCACCGCCATTCAATATAATCATGGCTGATCATTCCTAATCAGTATCCTGTTCCTGCCTTATCTCCATAACCCTTGAATCCACTATCTTTGAGAGCTCTATCCAACTCCTTCTTAAATGAATCCAGAGAGTGGGCCTCCACTGCCCTCTGGGGCAGAGCATTCCACACAGAAGTGCCCATGAAATTCACTCAAAGGATGCAGGCGCCCACCCACCAATATCTGTACCATGAGGTCTCTCGGTGCCTCAGTGGATCATTTGGTGGCTGCCATGGAGACCAGCACACTCTGTCTCTGCTGGAGATATGCCCAAACCTGTACTCCATCTCTCCAGCCATTGGTCCACAGTACCAAGAGTATGGTGATAACAGGATGACGGCATTGACTGCAGTCTGAATGACTCTTACTCACAAGCAGACCAGGTACTGCCAGTAGGCACCCAGTCAAAACAGGAAGCACAAATAGGCTTCCCAGGAGTCTTCTCTTAGTACACTCCAGCGTTCCCACACTTCCTGGCTTCACTCTACTTTCCACCTTTAACCGTGTGGCAGTTGTAGCTGAGGAGGGTGAACCTGCATATGAGAAAGACACCCTCTCATCACAAACACTTCCAGGAGCCACCTGCCCAGTTGTCCCACAAGCTTTACTCTAGGGCACGCTTTTTACACCCCCAATTGTAGACCCCAAGACGTCATTGAGATGTGATGGGAGAGAAACGACAAAGAAAACCTCTGAGGGCATATTGATGGTACGGGTGATACTTGTATGTACCTACATTGTTACGTTTTAAATTTAAGTTCACTTCATCAACAACTGTGTAAGCGAATGTCATTCTAGCTGCAACTATAATAATGAAGGTATGGAGAACTAGCTTTTCCTAGAGCCAGATGATGTTGCAACACTGTCTGAGTGATAGATATCCTTTCCTGACTGCCCATACTATCATGATTGAATGAACTGAGTCATGATTGAATGAAGAAGAATTGATATTGTGAAGGCTTCCTTCAGTTTGTAACGTTGGTTTTATTAAACTACACGAAATGCACAGATAGATCAAAGCATTAAGCTGCACTTGCAGTTGGGATTAAACAGGGAATGCTGGCCTCAGCAGCATCAAAATATTTGCAGTCAGTGAAGCCTTACTTCACAGAACTCAGTTCCATTGAACATGATTCAAAAAGAAATGCTGTCTGTGTTGCTTTGGTTGATGCTTCTGTGCTGGAAGATGCTGAAGGTGCTGTTCTATCTGAAAAATATTCTCATGTTTTTACTCATCTCAAGGCTGTATCAGATCTTCATTGTCAATCACATAGCCTTGGAGTGTCCTCCAAATGTCCAGAGCACTGAAACCAAGGAGTAAGCAGCAGTCTCTGTACTGGACATCATGACACTATTTTTTGACTGCCACCTTTAGACAGAGTTTTTTTTTTGCTCCCTTTCTAATTTGCACAGCATTTTATGGAAAACAAGTGACTATGGCTATCCTGCACCTTTGCCGCATCATGATGGCTCTGATGACTGACAGCTTTGTGATAGTGGAGACCCTACATCAGCTGGAGGATAATGCTGGTCCTCGGCTTCCATGTGTTTATCAACCATTTTTGTGGAAGCTGTTAGTGCAGCAGCCACAGAGATAATCATAACTTCCGTAACTGGATCCACTGGGGGCAGCTCAAATGAGCCTGCGTGGGTAATATCAGAAATAATGCAGCCCCTCAATATTGTGATCATTCAGCTTTCGCTGCACACCCAATCATATTTAAATATCATCCTCCAAATGCCTCTATACAGACCTTGAACATCACTAATCTGATTCAGATGTCAGTTGCTCAAGCTGTTTGACGCATATACAGTAAGAGGTGGTACCAGTGATAGCAATATTGAGGACCTATCCCCTTACAACAGTACCTAAGAAAGTCAGCATTGCAGAAGGGACAATGCTGTAGACATCTTAAAGTCCAAGGTGTGAAGTGAGCAGCTCCTGAAACTTATGCAAGCTACAGAACCTTGGAAGATAATTGCGACTTTGGCAACTACAGTAAATCCTCAGTATCCACGAGATCATAAATCCCTTATTCACCTATCTGCACCAAAATATAAGTAACAAGAATAATCAACAAAACTGTATCTGTGATTTTTATCTAATTTTTAATGGGCTCTGCACTTGCAAATTTTGTTTGTGAGGCTCCTCAGAAACAGAACCCTATCAGATGTGGAGGAATGACTGTGAGGTGAATTTTTATATCTTGTATGACATTATTTGTGCTTTACAATAATTAATAGTGTTGAATAATATACCCAAGATTGCTTGTGGTCACGATTTTTAACTTTCACAGTGATCAAAGCATAAGGTTTACATATACAACTGTGCAATAATACGGTGTAAGCGTCTGTGTAATGCAAATGTTCTTTCTACAAAAAGTGGAGCCCACTCTCTCAGAGAGAAAAAAACACTAGCTTTGCTCACTTCAAGTGTGGTGTAGCCAATTTCCATTTTGATTGCACACTGGGACTTAGATGAAGACGAGTGTAACACAGATGTATCTTCACAGTCACAGGCTGAGCCTCCCAGTCTAAGTGATAACCCCAAAACCTTCCGGTTCCTTCCTGTCTTGGCCTACTTGTCTAATCAATTGACTTTGGTATTTCAATGTCCCCATTCAACTCTTTTATTTAACTGTTGATCCCTACCTTCACTTCCTAAGTTACAGGTAAACAGCTTAATTATGGCAAACATGGATATGTGCCGTCATCCAATGACCCTTCTCCCATAGTATCCTTTGCCTCCTGTGTTCTAAATGATACATCAACATGCAAATAGACAAAGCAGAAATATTATGAGCATCTAAGTAGGCACCAAGTGAGTGAATGCTAAGACAAAACAACTGAAGAGCCTTGAGATGCAATCCATGACATCAATACTTTTCCCATGTGCAAAGTGGCCTGGCAGTAGCATTATCCTACAAAGTGTTGCTGTTCTCCAAATGCTGTATTCTGAGCAAGCGTAAGATGGCCGTGATGATTTTGTGAGGTTGATCCTTGTCCAATGCCAACCTTCATGGAGAGGGGTGCAAATGATCACTACCTATGGAGTGCATCTTGAGATGTTGGGAACTGTTATTCAGGATGTGACCTCGAGAAGCAAATGCTGAGCTGAAGCTGTAAGAAACCTGATCAGAATTTCATTGTTGGGAATTGTTACCATCCACTTTCTCTCTGCCATGTGGGAGACGAGCAAACTGCATATAAGGGAGGCAAGAATAAATATTAATGAGATGTTAATCCATGCAAATAGTCCCCTTGCTACTAATGAGTGAGATTCTCATCTCACCATTCAAAACCTGAGTGAAAAATCAGACTTTTTTTCTCAATGTAAAGAATGCAATTTTTCTAAGATTAGTATATTTTCCCACCTGACTTGCCATTGCCCGTGTCATTCAGGGTCGAGGAAAGTTTGGCCCTCTGTGATAGCAACCTATACAATTCCCCTAAAAATGATTTAACTTGAGTGTTTTCAGTCTACAGTTCCTTACATTTACTGACAATTTCATCATCAAAGACCAAAATTGCTTGTTAACTGACAATGTCTGCAACCATAGCAACCTATAATCCAAATGGATGTATTAAAGACATTACAAATGTAAATTTACTTTGCCACACTTTTTTTCGAAGGTAATTTAATTTATGTCTAGCTGCGATAAATCATGAAATTGATGTTTTCATCAGCATTCTTTCTCAAACAAGCTTCAAAAGATTCATCAGTTTTCTATATTTTAAAGGGGATGAACTTTGCTGGAATTTATAGGGTGCAACCATGAAGTAGCAACCAATATACCTGGTAAACTGTGCCCATGCACAACTACAGAGCAGCGTGGAAGATACCACACATTTCTCTTTCATTTTAATTAATACAAATGCGCTGCCACACAAAATAAAGACTAAGGATACCATGCATTGAATCATCTAGACATACAAAACCTACCTTTTCACAATGAATATTGATAGCAGGTTAGAGGTCATAACATCAAATCCTGCCAAAGCAGACTAAGTCAATAAACTTTTAATTTTTAGGGCGAGTTCAGAAACTAAAGTTATAATTAAAGCTGCCAATACTTAGGCAAGGACCTTGCTATCCTTAATCAGCCTTGACCATGTATGTTTCCAGACACACAACATGTGTTTGACTCTTATCTCAAGATCTTATCAGATTTTTTACCAACACAAAAAACATATTTAGGCAATTTAATGATAAATACAGCCTTGCAATGCCACACATATCCTGAGAGCTAATAAACAATTGATTATGGCATATGCCAATTGTGTAATTTGTTTGGCCAAACATCTCTGCAAATGGATGTTAGAAGAATGAGGGAACATCTTACAAAAACATAAAAAATGCTTAGGAGGCTAGACAAGATAGATACTAAGATGTTGTTTCCTCACATTGGAGAGTCTAGAGTCAGAGGTATAATCTCAGAGTAAGGGATTGCATATTTATGACTTCAATGATGAGGAATTTAATCTCTAAAAGAGTAGTGCATCTGTAGAATTCTTTAATGCGGACCACTGTACAGGCTTGATCACTAAGTATATTCAAGGCTGAGGCAGATACATTTTTAATCAAGGGTAATGGGAAAAAGGCAGGGAAGTGGACTTGAGGATGATCATATCAGCCATGATCTCATTGAATCACAGAATAGATTTGATTGGCTAATTGACCTACTTCTGGTCCTATGTCATTCAGTGATCTATGGTCTGAGTACTACCTCAATGTAGTCCATGTAACATATGCCACAAAGACTGGATGCCTTGAAGTTATTAACAGCTCTAACTAGTTACGCAGTTATAAGATCTCAGCCTGACGCATAGCCTGGGTTCTATACTTATTGACATTACTGCTACAACAACAATTACTTGAGGTGAGGACGGGTCCTTTATACTGGAATGTCATGTGATGTTATCTGATTTCATAAATGTTCACTGCCTGCCTAGTCTGAAATAATACAAGACCAATACCAATCAACCGTGCTGTCAGTTGGTCTGTCATTAATTAGAAATTGCTTGCATGAACATTATCATTCTGCAATAAAGGGAAGAATCAATTTTTATGTTGTTAGGTTGCTAAGACTAGCTTCAAAATACATGTGAAAATAGCAATGAAAATTTTTCTTATCTCTTATTGCATCACACTTCATTTTTCCAATTTTCAGAAAAGTGATCTATATTCAAAAATTAACTGGATAATTGATAGTCTGTGAACTGCAACAACAGACAACAAAAGCACATATGTTTTGCGACTGTGTGCAGCATTACATTCATAGAATGTAAAGAAAAATCTGTTATACAAGAAACAGGTCCTAAACAATCCCAAGCTGCAGGACTAGCCATTCTAATTAAAGGCAATAATAAATTGGCTTGGAAAATATCACATCATTATTTCATGCAGTATTCCTTGTATTGCAACTTATCTGAACAACCAAATTAGAAACCTTCACTTCAAATAACTACAACTGAATAATACAAAACTTTCAAGTATTGAATATAATTTCTGGATTCTTCCATATAATTGTTATCTGAAATTAATAAAAAAAGACAAATGAAATATCACGTAAATCAACCAGTGCATTTTAAAATGCCACCTGGAATTCTGTGTAAATGTCAAATATAAAATGCTGATGCAGCTGCAATTGCCCCCTTTCCACAAGACTTTAGCACAACTTATTCCATGAGCATTGTATCAATATTTTTAATGATGGATGGCTTAAGACTCTACAATACATTTCATCTTTAATTCAAAAATGGCTGCATTTCATTTCAGAATCTGAAGACCTTAGTGATTTATTTCCAGAGATTAAATGTCACATTTGAAAAGTGGCAGTTTAAATCATTGTGGATCTGCAGAGCAAAGTGCAGAAGGTTCCAACTGTGATTAAAACTATATCCTTCTAAAGCTTATATTTATTTAATTGGTTAAATATTAAATAGCACTTATTTCTGAAGTTCTCTTTAGTAATATTTATGCTTGCAATTTTTTAATATTTGAATTTGAAAGTGCAGAGAAAGTGTTTGAAATGCATAATAAATTTAACTTGAATCACCAAGTATAATTCAGGTTGAATGATCATTATTTTGTGAATAAAATGTATACAGACTTACCAACATAAGAATTTTAGATCTGACGTTGTAATGAGTCAGTTCATCTAATCTGTTTGCATTTTAAAATTCATTAGCATTAGTTATTTGCAATTGAATTTTGCCAAGTTATTTTTGGTCGAGGTTGGCTGATATAAAATGGATATGTTTTCTGCACAACTGTTACCCTGATATTAACATTAATTATTTTGCCATCAGGGTGTTACCAGCAGTAATTCAATGGGATAGCAACTAGGGTCCATAGTGTTTCCTCAAAACACCTGCCAAAGTCATTGCAGCAAAGTGGAAATAGCTCTGAGGAATTTCCTATCTCAGAAACTCAGTTGGGCTTCTTCCTTAACACATTTTGCTGTACAACATCGCTGAATCATGACCAAGAAAGAAAAAACTGATGTTAGAGATTTGAGAAAAAAGCAGAAATTACTGAAAAGAGATCACAAGTCAGTCAGTTTTTAAAATGAAAATGTGAATCAACCTTTTAGGCAGAACGGTCCATCATAATTTAATAATTTGTATTGTTTTTAATTTTGCGAGTTGTAGCATTGGTTGATTTACACCAATTATCCATAATTCACAATTTGCAGCAGTGACACTGCTCCTTCCAGCATTCAGAGTGGTGGTTGCATCATCAGCAGCATTAAGAATGTGGCTCCTCACAGCAATTGATGCAAAATTCGCAGGCTGACCTAGACTCCAGGGCGTAGCTAGGCCCGGATGCCTGCATTAGAGGCTGACCGTTCCAAACACCATTCCGGAGATAACACGGTAGACTTTAAAATGTAGATGTTTCTTATTTTTTGGCTCTGTTTCTTTCTCCGTTTTTGTAAATTCTGGTTTTGTAACAAAGATTGTGCCAGAAAATAATGACTTTGTACACTTTTCACTGTACTCGTGTATTCCTTTACTTGACTACTTGCAACAGTAAAACCCAATTCTAATTCTAAAGAGAAGTATTATCCCAGGATCGTCATTATCTAATCAGGCCTTCTTGTTGCAAAAGAACTCAAAAGGTTTTAAAAATATTAAGATAACTAGTTTTTTTCTAAACAAGATTGAAATTATTCTGAATGATATTGGCAAGGTTTGTCTAATATTCCTCTATCCATTGCTTTAGTACAGTCCTTAGCTAATTGAAAAGGATCAGATTTCTTTTCATGATTCTTTAAAAGCAGTGAACAAAGGAACATCAAAGGAATGTGCAAAAGCTTAATATGCTATTGTAACAAATAGTTATTTCAAGTTTCAAATAACTCAAGGTAAATAGCTTCAAGCAGCTGAGGCCAAAGAGTTGCGGATAGTGAGGAAGATTATCAGACAATACAGCAGGATATATATTAGTTGGAGGCATGGGCCAAAAATGGCTGGTGAAGTTTAATCTGGACAATTATGAGGTGATGCATTTTGGAAGGTCAAGTACAGGTGGAAATTATATAATGAATTGTAGAACCCTTCGGAGTATTGATATGCAGAGGGGTCTGGGTGTACAGGTCCACAGATCACTGAAGATGGCAATACAGGTAGATATGGTTGTTAAAAAAAAGGCTTATAGTATGCTTGCCTTCATTGGAAAAGGCATTGAGTATAAGGATAGACAAATTATGCTGCAACTTTATAAAATGATAGTTAGGCCACACTTGGAATATTGCATACAGTTCTGGTCACCACACTACAAGAAGGATGTGGATGCTTTGGAGAGGGGACAGAAAAGGTTGTATCTTCATCAGAGTGACACTTCATTCTTTGGTATACCTGGTGCTGCTCTTTGCATGCCTCTTTGCATGCTTCTGTAATCTCCTGATTTAATGATAATGATATTTTGGCAAATATTCTAGGCCATGAAGTTACAGCTTTTGATTGTGTAAAATTCTGTTGCTGCTGCTGATGGCCCACTGCACTTCTTGGATGCTTAATTTGTGTTGCTGGATCTGTTCAATATCTGTTTATTCAATGTGGTAATAACACTCATAACATGATGGAAATAGCCTCACTGTGAAGAAGGCACTTCACCTCCTCAATAACTGCAATAGTCACTCCTATCAATGTGATCATGAAAAGACTCATCTGCAACAGATAGATTGGTAATGATGAAGTCAAGTGCATTTATCCACCTTGATGGTTCCCCCACTACCTGCTACAGATTCAACCTGGTATTGTGGTGCTAATGAACCACTTTCAGTAATGTACTTTAATGTTTCTCACCCACAGTACATTCTGTGCCCTTGCCATCATCAGTGCATCTTCCAAGTAGGGTTCAACATAGAGGAGCTGAAAATGTGTTGCTGGAGCAGCGCAGCAGGTCAGGCAGCATCCAGGGAACAGGAGAATCGACGTTTCGGGCATAAGCCCTTCTTCAGGAAACATAGAGGAGTACTGACTCAGCCACCTGACGAAATTGGTGGATGATACTTGTTAATCATGGAGAGGTTTTCTTGCCCATTTTTTAGTAAAACAAAATCCATCTGCTTGCTTGTTACCTGAGCACAAAGAAATGCACAATTTCATCTGTTCACAGCCACTGCCTGTTTGCTGAGTAATTCCAGCATTATTGTTTTTAATTAATAGATATGTTCATTTGCATATAATGGCAGAAAAGAATAGTAATTGCTAATATTCCACAACCAGTCTAAATAGTGTTTCAAAAACATTTAGAAACTTAATCTGATAATATTCTAGGTTAATATGGAATTATTATAAAACAAAATTTACATTGTAGTTTCATTGCTAATACAACATGTTTTGCCAATTACACAGATTATTAGGATTACTACTTAAATGGTTATCAGATGTTTACTTACAAAATATACACAGAAATAAACTGACCCAGTGCAGAGGTGTAGTGAGTCCTGAATGAAATCATAAAAGACATTATTAGTTGCTGAGACTTTAAAGGGACGCAGCTAATAAATTTTAAAATGGTAGAAGGTGGCATCTTTGATTAAATAAGCTCTCTTATCAAATTTCAAGGTTATTTCTTCATGTAAATGAAGGAAAAATTATTGGGAATCTTTAAACCCATGACCTGTTACAATTATATTCCAACAGATACAGAAACTGGCATCAAACTTAGATATGCTGATATCTTAAGAACGGTAGTATTGGTTAGCTTTTGGTTTCAAATCAGCAAAGTTAATTATAAATCATTACCTCACTCCATGTCCATAATTACATTCTGTACTAGTAAATGAGGAACAGACGACATTTCAAACAGCTAAAGAGCCTGTATTGTAGCTTTATTTGACTGGCTGCAAAATTAATGCATTGTCGGTGATTCATGGAAGAGGTTACATAACTATGGCTAGTCAGGATTCACATTGGTATGGTATTGCATTTTATCTCAAACATGTCCCTTTTCATACAGAAACCCCACACAGCCTGCTGCTACCCCTTCCCAAAATCCACAAATAGGTCTGCCAGGACAAGCCCATTGTTTTTGCCTGCTCCTGCCCCACAGAATTCATTTCTTCCTACCTCAATTCAATTTCTTTGCCCCCCTTGTCAAGTCCTTCCCACTTATATTCATGGTTCCTCTGACGTTTTGTGTCAGTTTCAGAACTTCTAGAATATATATCCTCACACCCTGTTTTCTGTGAAGACTCCATCCCTTTCTCCCATTTCCTCTGTTTCTGTCACCTTTGTTCAGATCATGCTAACTCATACAAGGGAGCCTCCAAAATGTCCACCTTCTCCCTCAGCTGAGGATTCCCCAGCACCATGGTTGACAGGGCCCGACTCATCTCCCGCATTTCGGCCCCCATCCCTTCTCTTCCCTCTCACAATAATGACTGGGGCCCCCTTTGTCCTTATTTGCCACCCACCAGGATCCAAATTCAAAAGATTGTTAGCTGTCATTTCTGCTAAATTCAGCAGAATGCCACCACCAAACACATATTCCCCAATCCTCCCTTGTCAGCCTTCTGCAGGGACAGTTCCCACTGGGACACCTTGATCATCTCCTCTTTCATTCCCAACTGACCTCCACAGCCCTATGGCACATTCCCATGCAACTACTGAAGGTGAAACCTGCCCATTCTCTCTCTGCACTATGCAAGATCCCAGAAACACCTTTCAAATGAAGTTATGCATCAGTCTAGTATTTGCTGTTCATAATGCAGTCTCCACTACATTGGGAAGATGAAACACAGACTGGCTATGGAGAACACCTATATTCTGTCTGCAAAAATGACCCTGAGCTTTACGTTGTCTGTCACTTCAATACGTCGCCCTGTTCCCTGGCCAACATCTCTATCTCAGACTTGCTGCAGTGTTCCAGCGAAGCTCAGCGCAAGCTGGAAGAATAACACGTCATTTTGGGTTTGGGGATCCTGTAGCCTTCAGAATTCACATAGAGTTTGTTACTTTTAGGCCTGAGCACCTTCTCCCATGTCCATATCCCAACCCCGACACACCAGAGCTGGTCATCATATGGACTGCTACTGCAAGTAACCCATTGTCAGCTACTAATAGTTCCTATTAGCAACTATTACTTCCCCCGCAGGCTGACCTGTACTCATTCCTAGTCTGCCCAACGGTGTTTCTCTCTCTCTGGGCTCTATCTCCACCTATTGTTTACTCTTTCCCGATGGAAAATAAAGAACATGAAAGCATGGGAAGGGTTAAAGCATGAAAACCACTGACAATCTGTGGTCTGTGGAAGGCAGGATGGGATACGAATAGTGGAATGCTCTTACACCAATTAGCAGAGTAAGATTAAGGCTGAAAGGGAATGTGGGATTAGATTGGGGTGGGATATCTGGTCAGCATAGACAGGTTGGACCGAAGGGTCTTTTTCCATGCTGTACATTTCTATGTCTCTATGAGATAACACAAGTAATAAAGCAAGTTTCTCTGTTAAGTGTTATTATGACAGGATTGGGACAATAAATATTTGGGACATGACATTAAAATATCTAATTAATAGTTAGTAGAGTCAGCTTGAGACAGGAGGCTATTGTAATAGATGGAATAGCTAAATATCTATCATGACAGGTTAGTCTGGAATGGAGGATCACTGTAGCAGAGTTATCAATAAATATCTAACCGTGACATTAGAATAACATTAAGTAGAATGTACAACTAAAGAGCTAATGGGAACCAACATCACTGGTTTATTGTGTAGCTAGAGTGAGGTATTTTGATTAATATAGTTGGACATGCTGATAAGCTAACAGAAACATGATAAAAAATATACAAAAATCCCCGCACCCTGAGGTTCGTAAGCATTCAAGAATCTGCTGTCTCAGTGTCATGGTTTCTTGTTTGCAAATAAAAGACCTACTTCTTGAAGAACTCTCTGCATCACCTGGTGATTCTCTATATTTTCTCCACAACATCCCCCTCCATCCACCCCATCTTCAGTATACACACACTCATATTTTCTTAACCATGATTAGTTCTAAAGAAGCCTCACTGGACCCAAAACGTTAACTCTGCTTTCTCTCCACAGATGCTGCCAAACCTGCTGAGTTTTTCCATCAATTTATGTTTTTGTTCCTGACGTCCAGCACCTGCAGTTCTTTTGTTTTTTGTTCAAAACCAAGTTCTGCAACCTCTAAATATGGAAAGCAGTCACTTCATTGGATCTTACTGCACTCACTCAATGCTAGTATTGGACTGGACCATAGAATCTTCCAGAAGGGCATGAAGACGCAGAGAAAAGGATCAACCTGGAGCCCCAACTGGCTCTGGCCCTGCCTTTCCACATTATTCAATGGCATCCCCAGAGTGCACCTTCAACTGGCAGCCGAGCTGCACAGCATCTCCAACTCCTTGTACCTCAGGATGAGCATCAGCAGACTGACCAGACCACCTTGGTGAGACCACCCAAAAATTCGAGGCTGCTCTGTTGAGAGGTGAAGCCTAGGTCAATGACTATAGCTTCTGAAACACGAACCAACCATCAAAGACCAAGGAGCAGCCTATCCCAGCCTTTCAGACAAGCAGTTCAAACATAGCCGTGTAGCAAGTCCTTGGAGGCGTGTTTCAGCAGTAGATAACTAATATAGATTTGAGACTATTTACTAAGAGATTTAAGACTCTTTACTGAAGAGCGCTGTGAAGAGATTTGATAGAGTTTAATTAAAGTACAATATTAGAGTCTGAAAAATATTGTTTTTCCTTGATTAAGTGTTCAATTACATTGTATGGGACCTAACTTTGACACTTGTCCCTTTTTGTCTGTTCCGCTGCATAACTACATAATGCGCCTAAGTTAAAAAGTGTTACTGCAAAATGGTTAAGTTTAGTCAGGGCACATTTACCCACCTTTCACTTTGCAGCACACTTATTCCTACTTCTGGCTTCAATAGCTTTATTCCTATGAGAAGAGCAGTTTGGGCATGGTAAGGTTTTGCAGTGGACTACTTTACATGCCTTTAGTAATTTTGTTTCTCCACTTGAGGAATGTTTGGACTCAATTTCTTTATGATTCTTTTGATTATTTTCACTGCTATTTCAGCCTTTCCATTTGACTGAATTTACCCCTAATTTTGCAATCATTTATGAAGCAGCTGAATTTTTCACTTGTGAATTGAGGGCCACTGAGACTCATCACAATGTCTGGAATGCCATAATGGATTAAATGTACTTTCAGGCATTCAGCAATCTCACTGCTCCTCACAGATCTCAGCTGGTCAACTTCCTAGAATCCGAAATTGTAATTGACAATGACAAGATAATTATTCCCAGCAAGTGTGATGTGATCTACTCCAAATTTCACCTATGGTTTATCAGGGATGTCATGCGTCATCAGCAGATCACTTGCTGGCTGAGCTTGGTGCTCATTATAAGCACTACGCTGCCAGATGGGGTCTTTGATCTTGTTGCTCATCAGCGAAGCACATCTCTTGCCTTCCATACACTTGACTCAATTCCTTGATGGAAAGCATGGATATTATTTAGCATGTCTCTTTTCAATGTCTTAGTAATAAAGATGCTCTTTCCTTTGTATAATATGCCATCTTGGGCTGTCTATTTGTTTCTCTATGTTCAATATAGTCTTATTGTATCAGATATGTGTTTGGGTTATCCTATCATTATTGCTTCATGCAACATTTGAAGAGTTGTATCTCTTTGAGTAATTCACTTGATTTGAACAAAGTACTTGCTGGTTGGATTCAACAACTCTTGGGTGGATGACTTCTAGCGCATGTTATTACTGCTTCCTATTGGATCTGCAATATTTTACGCTGTGGTGTAGTATCATCTAATTTCTTTCTTGTGAGTGTTGTTCTCCACAACAGATTAGCAGTAAACATTATTTCTCTTGTTTGTATGTCAGATCAGATGGTGCACTTACTGTAGTAACATTCTTTCTGAATGCTTTGGAGTAGATTGTAGCAGATTGAAGGAAATGTTTTGAAGTGGTTTACAGTTGGTTTTGACTGTCATTTGTTTTCTTCCAAGTAGTTATTGATGAAAATGTCCACAGGTAAAGACAATGGTCAGGCATTCTTTCTAAATCTGAATGTCGCAATTTTCCATTTGTGTTAATATTCTAGATGCAAATGCACCTGATTATCCTTGCTGCATTATGGTCACTCTAAATCCTTTCTTGGTAGTGTCACATTGCAGGGTAACTTTATCATTTACACTGAAGTTTTTGAGCACTGGCACTTCTATCATTTGTTGTTTGGAGTTAATGAATGCTGCTTCTTGTCCTGTGCCTTAGTATACTGCAGGAAAGCATATTTTTTGCTTAAAAACTTTGAAATTTGAGAATAACAACATGTCAAAAACATCTGCCATTGAGCAACTTGACCTAAATCATCAATAAGAAGACTTTTTTGGTCTCAGAAAGAATTCTGATGAAGCCAGAAAGAAGTACCATGCATTGATAGATAAGCAACTGTTTCACATAACCAACATAGCATGTAATGAATATTATTTATTATTCAACAATGTGCATCTTTGCTGAACTTATTAGTTGTTAATTCTTCACCATTAATATAATTAAACCCCATAAACTAATATCACAAAAAGGGCTGGTAACAGCAAATCTAGCTAAAGAAGTTCATGGCAGAATCAATGGCAACAGTATCAGCTACAGCCATCTCTTATAACAGTACAAATCAAGGGGCTACTTTGTCGTGAATGGTGTTGAACTTGTTGAGTATTTTTCGAACTGCATCCTCTGCACAACTGTAGAGTAATTCATCACACTTCTGATTTGTTCCTTGTAGATGATGAATGGGAATTTGGAAAATAATAGGGAAATTATTCATCAAGATATTTTTAGTTTCTGCCCTGCTCTTGTAGCCACAGTTGATAGTAAAGGATGCAGCCATGAAATGTTAAAGGCACATGTTTAGACTCCTGCTTTTTGGAGCTGGTGTGGTGCAAGGTTTGTGATTTGTATATATATTTTCATATATTTTGTTTTCAGTGTGAATGTTTGAACTTGAATTAATTACACGTGGGCTTTTCTGTGAATCTGAAGGGTTTACAAATTAATTTGCAAGTATTTCTGTAGTCATGGTGACATCTTTTAAAACAGCTGAGTGAGTTAGCTTTCATAATACAGTGCAGGAATCGATCCTCCAGCCAACCAGGGCTGCACCAACACATGATGTTTTTCTCAACTAACGGTTATGTCTACCCAGTCGATATCCCTCTATTCGGCGCTTATTTATATATCTGTCAAGATGCTTCTTAAACATTGTTATTGAATCTGCTTCTACCACCTCTTCTGACAGTGCATTTTGGGTGCTTAACCACCCTTTGTGTCTAAATATTTTCCTCTCACATCATCTATAAAATTTTCCCCTTTTTCCTTAAACCTATGTACCCTATTAATTGATATTTCTCCTCTAGGAATAAAGCTTCTGGCTATGCATTCTATGAAGGACTCTCAAATTTGTAAACCTCTATCAGGTTGGCCCTCAGCCTCAATGTTCAAGTGAAAACAGATCAAAGTCAAAGTCTGCAGACCTCACTTTCTCCTTGAAAACAGATCAAGTCTGTCCTATCTCTCCTAATAGCTAATATCCTGCAAATCAGGCAGCATCTTGGTAAATCTTTTCTGTAGCTTGAGGAAAATGAGGCTTTTCTTGGTTTTCAGTTTAGGGCAGTTCTGCAAATGTCCTTGAGTGAAGACATTTGCATAAAGCAATATTCCTAAGAAAGGGAGATGTTAGTAAAAAACATATTGCTTTAGAGAAAGGAGTTTAGTGATAGTTCCACACCAGAAGCTTTGATAAAACAATGATGTGGTTAGTTGTAGTTGATAATATTTGAAATGTGACAGCTCCAGGAAAAAAAAACTACCTGATTTTCCAGGAGTTGAAGTTCCAGTTAAATTAACCTCTTGAAGGGTTAGAAGAAGAGATTTTGTTTTCTGGTGTGAGAACTGTGTAACAGATGCTCTTATCTATTGTAAAGGGAGTTTTGGGGGGACTAATGGGAATATATGCTACTATGTTTTAATAAATCAGGAAACCCAACTGAAAAGGAACATCATTTATTGTTGAACACCAAAATAGAGCCACTTTTCGTGGTGTAAAAATGCTAGTGCCAGCCCAGCACAAACAATTCGATAGAACATTCCCTGGGCCAGCTATAAATCTGCTTCATTAAGGTCTCAGGTGATGTGTTCTAACTAGGTAGGCCATTGCATGTTATCAAGGGAACTCCTACTCAATGAGTTCCATAGGGAGATTAATTTGTGTAAGGGTTTCACACGTGTGTTTGAAATGTTTAAGGTTATGTTATTGAGTAAATAGTCTGGCATATTCTGTTGCAGTTTTTTTTTGTTTAATAAACTTTCGTTTATTATTAAAACCAAGTCTGAAATATTGTGTGCTTATATTTCAGTGAAAAAATTACTTTGTTAAATCAAAAGCAAACAAAGTATGATCTATCACGCCATATTTCCATCTGGAATCTGAACTGTCCAGAGAATCATAACGATGATTATTACTTGGCACTTGTGTAGCATAAACGTTACTTGTCACTTTCAACCCAAACCTGGATGCCATCCACACCTTGTGCCATTTGGACATGGGCTGCTTCAGTATCTTAGCAATCAATGATTAAAAAATCTTGCTATTAATCATTACAACAATCCTACTACTCTCTAGTGTGTATATTAAAAGACATAGAACTGCTTTGATTTGGAAAATAATTCCAATTTATGCTGTTAGGTTTACTTTTTAATTATCTGATGCCTTTTCGACACAATAAAAGAACAACAGACTGCAAAATACATAGGAAGTTAATTAAATGGCTTGGTGTTTCTGCTTTGTTTGAAAAGTTACTCCTTGTATGCGTAAACTTTTAATTGTGTGTCAGACATGAGGCAGTAGCACAATGGCTGGATAAACTCTAAGCAGTGTATTCCAAATGCCTGAATATGTGCGTCTCAGTGATTCATTTTGGAAAATAGGGTGAGGTCGATAGAAATGAGATTATCAGTTTTGAGAAATAAAGTCTGTTTCTCCAATCAAGAGGTAAACAGGTAGAAGAGAATGTAGTGGTGAGAAGCCATTTGTATCCATTTGAATGCATTAGCTGCCATTATTACTTAATCTCAATTTGTTAAGATACAGCTTCCCATTCTCCTCCCTGCTGGATAGAAACTAGATGCTGAGAATTCCCAACATGAAAATCAGAGTGACTCCAGCTTGCCACTTGCTACTCTGGGCCTCCATCTTGGACAGCAATCCTCAATATCTTGGGACATAGTTCATGGGCAGCAGCAGCTCCATGTTGTGGAAGTTGGCATAGCAGATATACCAGTCTTACTGCACTGTCATGGTACATCTCTGACCCATTTACAATATACATCTGCATTTCATAATGCATGTTCGTACACACTGGCATATTTCATTGTAATGCTGCTGCTAGGATGGTTTGCACTTATAGATGGGCAAAGATCTCATGGACTGGATTCAGGTATACGTCAGGGATCTTTACTTTCTCTCTCTAGCTGTCTCATCTTTCATCTACTTGATTACTCACAATATCCCTGCCCTGCACTACCGTTCCTTACTTTGCCTGGTGTTTTTTTAAGTTGCCCCCTCAGCCAGTTCTTAAAGGTTCACCTTGCAGTTCAGAACTGACAGAAAACCACGCAAGTTTGTCATTGTTGTTCGCACTGATTATTTAAGGATTGTTATAAGGCAGTATTTGCAGAATCCCACAACTGCACTTTGTGCCAGTAACATACATGGCAATCACACGACTTCAACCAAATGGTAGTCCTCAGTCAGGCCAAGGGAGACACCCTACAGTCAGGGGGGTTCAATCACAGTAAGTCAAGAGCATCACTGACTGTCATACCAGGGGTTTGGACATGGTCAGTCAGCTATTTGGGGCAGTCAGGTTCAAAAGGTCTGTATCAGTGCAGTGAAGAGAGTGGACCATAGTTAGACCTTCAGGACCAGTGCAACAAGTTCAGGGAATTGTACTAAATCAGTTGGAGGACTGCACAGATATCAATCAGGAATCTCGTCAGCCATCAGTCAGAGTTGTCAGTCTGTCAGGGGAGTGGACAATGGTCAGTCACTGGCTTAAACATAATGAAATTTGGGAGCAGTTACAAGAGGCACTGTCATGGGAGGGAAATTGGGAAGTCAGTTCTGGAAATTGTAAGCAGCTGAGATGCAAAGAGAACATTAATTGTGAAATGGGGATATTCACATTATATGGTTGGAAGACACATTAGCACTGGAAGACACGTGTTACTGTGTGGGGGAAAAGGGTCATTAATGGTCACAGCGAATCAGGCTTTGATGGGGTCGGGGAGGGGGTGCAATGCAGCATGATGGTTGCCAATGACTGAGCTGTCGGTCTGGGTTTCAGCAGGTAGTGTTGGAAGATAAAGTCGTAAGTTTTCAGAGGTGATGGTCTAGTGCTACTCTTGTTTGTCTGTTAATCAGGAGACCCAGGTAATGTTCTAGGAACGAGGATTAATCCTGCAATAGCAGATGGTGTAATTGAATTCAATAAAAATCTGGAATACAGAGTTTAATGATGGCCATGAAATCGTTGTCAGTTGGCAGAAAAACCAATCCGGTTCACTAATGTCCATCAGGGAAGGAATTCTGCTGTCCTTTCTTGGCATGGCCTACATGTGACTCCAGACTCACTGCAATTCAGTTGGCTCTTAACCACCCTCTGGGAAAATAAGGATGCAATAAACACTGGCCAAGTCTGCAATACCCACATCTCAAGAATGAAAAAGAAAATTCAAAGAAGTGCTTGGGAACATGTGGAAGCTCAGTACTGATCTGCTCATTGGGGGAACAAGCAAGAAAGGAACGTAATGTTTTGAGGGGTCCCTCTGATTGCCAGGCTAATCCTATGATTCACTGTGCCAAGTATAGCCTGATTTGCTGTCCCTCCTTACCTGTATCATGAATCCAGACTGAAAATAGAAAATGATTGCAACTATACCTGAAGTCAGTGGAGTAAGTGTTTGTTTTTCTGTTGAGCATGCAAACTCCACTTGACTGTGATGTGAGATCCTTCAAAGGTCATTGCAATAATCAAGTCCTTTCACAGTGCAGATTGAAGTCATCTGCAATCATAGGAACCTACATGTGAAATGCCTGATCATAGTCATCTCTGTGAACCTGAAGTAACCACAAACAACATCAAAAGTGTCACCTATGGTCTACCATTCATAAAACCAATCCAAGATCTGCACCAGGGCATGGGAGCTGTTTATCTCACAACTTGAAATGCAAGTACCCATCAACATGCTCTTATGTGCAATGCTGCCTTTCTTGGGTAATGGGAGGGGTGGTGGTCAAGGTATCACTGTCATACAGCACTTACAATCACCTACTGTATTTCATAGAATCATAGAACCCCTATAGTGTGGAAACAGGCCATTTGGCCCAACAGGTCCATATATTTGTGCAGCAAAGCTTATGCTGTATTCATTAGAGTAAAGCCTCCCTATCAAAGGTCCATGTAAAAGCATTCCATGACCCTTCATGTTAGGATCTTTGATGTCCCACTGTATGGAGCAGTATGCTAAACCATCAAAGAATAGATGCCTTATAAGAATGGTTCCTGGGAAACAAGGGCTATCCTCTGCAACCAGGGCCAAAGACTCTGTTACACAACCAAATTGAGATTGAGTGCAGATTCAATATTGCTCATTCTTCAACCAGGACCATAGTGGAGCTGACGATACTTCTGCTAAAAGTGGTCCTTTGATACTTGGAGATGCTCTAGAAAAGGCTTGCCATACAATTCAGAGCATGCAGCATGACTCTTGTCTTTTGTTATCTGTACAACTGGAGCAACCAAACAGGTATATGTTGGATGTCGAAGAGCAGACAGAGACAGAAGGAAGCTTTTCAAGGAGGAAGATGAAGACATTGAGTTGGTGGAAGATAATCTTCTGCATGATAGACCACTGCAGCATCAAGTGTAAACAAGACTGAAAGGGCTTACTGACACTTCCAGAGATGTGAGCTACATGACATATTCATTCCTGAATTGTAGATATGTTCCTGCTGAAGCAGTCCCTGTATATTCCCCGAATGAAATTCAGCTTTTGTTTGTTTTTTTCTCCTTTGCTTTTGTTGCTGCTGAATAATGTTAAACATTTATAACTGCTGGAAGGCTTTCTCATTTGTGATAGTCCCACATTGAACAATGAAAAGATGTTACGCTATACTGGGCATTGGGAAAGAGTAGCACTGTCTCACACAGGGTTTGAAATTGCGGAGGTGCTGAGGATGAGTAACCTGTGTCGCTTGTTCCTTAGTTAGCAACACATTTACAAATTTGAATTTGTATTCACAATGAAATATCAGCTATATTATCTGGGCACCATCACAACTTTGTTTTATTTCCCCTCCACTACAGGGCAACTCCTGGCTGGCAGCACTTGGCATGGTCCATGCCTGGACTTCAGACATGGTGACAATGCTGGGAATCCTGGGCAATTCTGGCAGTGATGAATACTTCTGCCTCTGGGGAGAGAGGAGGTAGTGTGAATGGACTTCCGATGAGGTGTCATACATGGTTAATGAGGTAAGTGAGCCTGAAACACTCCAAAGTTAGATTTTCTTTTCTTTCTTTACATTTTAACTTATTAGGTAACTTTTCAGATGTTTTGAGTAGGGTTGAGTAGGTCAAAATTTAATTCATAATTCATTAAATTCACAAAAAAAACAAATATGCCAATAAGAATTCCTGTGTCCCTATAACATGACTAGAATCATAGAATAGATTAGAATGTTGCTGGGAAAGCACAGCAGGTCAGACAGCATCCGAGGAGCAGGAAAATCGACACTTCGGGCAAAAGACCTTCATTGGGAATGAGGCACAGAGCCTCCGGGGTGGAGAGATAAATGGGAGGGGCGTGGGGTTGGGGAGAAGATAGCCCCACTGAAGTCCACCAGTTTCCTCATTTCCCCTCCCCCCCACCTTACCCCAGTTCCAACCTTCCAACTCAGCACCATCCTCATGGCCTGTCCTACCTGCCAACCTTCTTTCCCACCTATCCACTCCACCCTTCTCTCCGAGCTATCACCTTCATCCCCATCTCCATCCACCTATTGTACTCTTGGCTATCTTCTCTCCAGCCTCACCCCCTTCCCGTTTATCTCTCCATCCCGGAGGCTCCCTGCTTCATTCCCGATGAAGGGCTTTTGCCCGAAACATCAATTTTCCTGTTCCTCGGATGTTGCCTGACCTCTGTGCTTTCCCAGCACCACTCTAATATAGACTCTGATTTCCTGCAACTGCAGTCCTCGCTTTTGGCTAGAATCATAGAATGTCTACAGTGTGGTAGCAACTGACCCAATGAATCCACACTGACCTTCTGAAGAGCATCACACCAAGAGCAACCCCTGTCTCTCTACATTTCTTGTGGCTAATTACCCAACCTACACATCCCTGGACACTATAGCATGACCACAGAAGGAAACCAGGAAACCTACACAGACACACGGAGAACATGCAAACTCCACACAGTCAGTCATCCAAGGCTAGAATTGAACCCAGGCCCCATGATGCTGTGAGGCAACAATGCTAACCACTGAGCCACCATGTCTAAGTGGCTAAAAATAAGGTATACTTTAAGTAGATTTTTAAAGGCAGAGAAAGAAATAGAGCAGTGAAAACAGGGAAGTTCCAGTAGATGGGATAAAGGAGGCTAGGACCTCTGTCATAAGGGTTGTTGAAAAGGAGGTTATATAGAAAATCACAGTGGAACCAAGATGCAAGAACAGTGAAATGCCACTTCTTTCCCAAATATATTTCTGCACAATTAACACATGATAGATTTATGTTCAAATATTGCTATTTACGAAAGTGCTCAAATGTTTGCACTATGTCTGAGAAACATTTACCAAATGTGTCATTTAGAGTCATAGAGTCATAGAAATGTACAGCATGGAAACAGACCTTTCGGTCCAACCCATCCATGCTGACCAGATATCCCAACCCAATATAGTCCCACCTGCCAGCACCCAACCCATATCCCTCCAATCCCTTCCTATTCATATACCCATCCAAATGCCTCTTAAATGTTGTAATTGTACCAGCCTCCACCACTTCCTCTGGCAGCTCATTCCATACATGCACCACCCTCTGTGTGAAAAAGTTGCCCCTTAGGTCTCTTTTATATCTTTCCCCTCTCACCCTAAACCTATGTCCTCTAGTTCTGGACTCCCCAACTCCAGGGAAAAAACTTTGCCTATTTATCCTATCCATACCCCTCATAATTTTGTAAACCTCTATAAGGTCACCCCTCAGCCTCCAGGGAAAACAGCCCCAGCCTGTTCAGCCTCTCCCTATAGCTCAAATCCTCCAATCCTGGCAACATCTCTGTAAATCCTTTCTGAACCCTTTCAAGTTTCACAACATCTTTCCGATAGGAAGGACACCAGAATTGCATGCAATATTCCAACAGTGGCCTAACCAATGTCCTGTACAGCCGCAACATGAGCTCCCAACTCCTGTACTCAATACTCTGACCAATAAAGGAAAGCATACCAAACGCCTTCTTCACTATCCTATCTACCTGCGACTCCACTTTCAAGGAGCTATGAACTTGCACTGCAAGGTCTCTTTGTTCAGCAACAGTCCCTAGGACCTTATCATTAAGTATATAAGTCCTGCTAAGATTTGCTTTCCCAAAATGCAGAACCTCGCATTTATCTGAATTAAACTCCATCTGCCACCACCACCCTCTGTCTTCTCCCTTTGAGCCAGTTCTGTATCCAAATGGCTAGTTCTCCCCGTATTGTGTGAGATCTAACCTTGCTAATCAGTCTCCCATGGGGAACCTTGTCAAACGGACCTTGCCTTACTGACGTCCATATAGATCACATCTACCACTCTGCCCTCATCAATCCGCTTTGTTGCTTCTTCAAAAAACTCAATCAAGTTTGTGAGACATGATTTCCCATGCACAAGACCATGTTGACTATCCCTAATCAGTCCTTGCCTTTCCAAATACATGTACATCCTGTCCCTCGGGATTCCCTCCAATAACTTGCCCACCACCGACGTAAGGCTGACTGGCCTACAGTTCCCTGGCTTTTCCTTAACACCCTTCTTAAACAGTGGCACCATGTTAGCCAACCTCCAGTCTTCCAGCACCTCACCTGTTTTTATTTATGTAAATCCATCCCCATTCAAAAGAAGCACAAGAATGCTGAAATTATACAAATAGTACACTGATATGAATTGACAAATTCAGGCACACAACCCAAATTAACTGAAGTAAGGGTAGTTAAGATTCTTGAGTTGATTAATGATTTTCTTTATGCCATTTTTTTCCATTCCTGACTGAAACCAATCTATACTTAGTCAAAGTGAAGTCAGGCTTTGCTTTGAAAAACACCACCCCTGCATTTATTGTCCAGAATGGATTTCCAAAGGTCCATCATGTACTCTTTATTATCATAGAAGAGGAAGAGGCACAGGACATGAAAGAGGCCCTGAGAGTGAAGCATCATGGGAGAAGGCACTGACAGAGCAAAGTCTCCAGTTGCAGCAACTCATTACCCAAACACAAACCTAAATCTGGTCAGAGTGTCAAATTCTGAAGGTTAATCTGATCTGTTCAAACTTGAACAAAGTTGACAATGGATAGGAATTTAAAAAGAGCAATTTCAGCTCTGCTGTACATACATTCATTGGAAAATCTATAGCATATAAACAGGGTTTCTAGCTGTAGTTTGATCAAAGTATCACTGTTTCAACAGAACCTTCTTTATGGAATTTCTCAGCCAGTAGATTTTTGACATAAGATTGTCCAAATTGACAGCCTGGTAAGTGTGTGTAAGTGAATCCTTGTTACTGAACAAAGCAATGGAACCAATATACACAGATGAGAACCTAACACAGTAACAAGTTTCTCTCCAGTTAGTTTAGTAATAAAATGTCAGGGATCTCAATTGGAAATTGGGAGCTGCAATCCAGATTTAACCGACACTCCTCTTTCTCTTCATTATGTGCATTTTGGTGGTGCTTGCCACCATTGAATAGTATAACCTTGGTGCCATGAAGCAGCGTGCTCTATTTCACACATACTTTCAAGTTTCCTGGATTTATGGAAGAAATCTACTAATAGTATCTCAGACATAAGTCCTTGTTTTCTGATGGGGTCAGACCATTTTAAAATGCTTCATAACATTAATTGCAACACAACTGTTGGGGATGCTACACTGGTTTTCGAGCTGTTTTTAAATTGGAGCATAGGAATAAATAACTTCATTGCAGTTTCCATTGGCAAGGTCAGTAAGAAATTAGCACACTTTCCAGCTTCACTCCATTGGGGGCTGTCCCATTATAGTAGACATAAAAGCCTCATTATTCAAAGAAGAGTATGGGACCTCTCCTGGGAGAAATGACTGGTAGAAGTGTGAAGCAAGTCAGTATCACTGTGAAACAGATTGAAAGGAGTGTACATCAGGTCAGCATCACTGTAAACTGAACTGGGAGGAGGGTGCAACAGACTGAGGCAGGTACAACAAGCCAGCACCATTGTGCAGCAGTCCGGAAGGAGTATCACTCGGGCAGGGGAGATACCATGATTCAGAAGGTAGTACTCCCAGGATGAGTCTGAGTTGAGAACCTTCATCATCATTATCAGAAGTTGTTAGGTCATCACTGGATTGTGATTCTGAGCAGAACTTGGAAGCATATGGGTTGAACTGAGCTGCAGTTGGTGGATCTTTCTGCTAGTTTCAGCCTAACACCAGTTCAGCGACCAGCCAATCTGAGCAATGGCCTCTGCTAGTGCCCACACCCCAGACCAACGGGTCTGTAATACAGTCAGGATGACTGGGAAGATGGTGGAGGGAGGATCACTGGTCGATCAGACCTTCTGCATGAGGACAGTCCTCCTTGATTGCTGTGGATTCCAAGCAGCAGATATTTTCAGTCTGCAGGATTTCCCCAGCAGTGGCTACTTCCATATGACCTTCAGGTGGGTGAAGCAATGTGACCATCTCCTGAAGGTATTTGAGGGAAATGGAGCACAATTGTTTGTTCTCCCTGCACAGAGGAGCTGGGTTGTTACAACCCACATGTAGGACCCCCACATCCTGGCAGCAGATGTTGTGACCTTCCTGGGAAGGCACGTACAGCTGGAAGGAGGCAGCACCAATGTGATGGACCCTTCAGGAATCTAGACCAGCGAGCAGCAGGTCAAGGTGACACTGAAGGTGGATCTAGTGAGAATGTCCTCCACCCACCTTCTAGCTTTGCAATCGGAGGGAGCTGAGACAACCTGCTACCGACTGTCACCTATAGGATGTCCAGCTGGCTAGGGAACATGGAAGCTGAAAGTGAAACTGTTAACCCCAGAAAGCACTGAGAAGCTCAAAAGGGATTACACAGGTTAGAGAACCATGAAGCCTCTCTTTGAGCCTCCATCAAACTGATGGGAAATTTTCAAGAGGAACATCAAGAGGTTCTTCAACCTCAAAAGTGTTCAGTAGGTGAGAGAGAGAGAGAGAGAGAGAGAGAGAGAGAGAGAGAGAGAGAGAGAGACGTGGAAAACTGTCCAAACTCCAGAAAAGCATGCAGAACCCACTCCTGCTATAGACAATGGGGGTCAACATTATGGAGTATCTCCAGGAGGTGAAGAGCAAGATAATCTTCCAGTCCAGGGTCTGCACTGTGGGAGAGGATGAGACGTGCTCACAATTTTTCTTCTTCTAGAAGCTGCACCGGGCTACTCTGTTCTCAGCAGCCTGAATGAAGAAGATGGCTCGGAAATGCAATCTCAATCTGATGTCCTGAGGAACAGCAAATTGTCTTAAGATAGACTGTATGACACGAAGCACCCAGAGAGTGCAGCGTCCCAGCCATTCCTGTCCCCTATCACAGAGGGCTTAGAAGTCAGCACGCAGGAGAGGCTGGACAAGACCCTCAGGTCCTTAGAAAAGAATACAGCTCTCAGAAGCAACAGCTTACTGGCTCTGTGAACAACCTGGGAAGTGTGTACAGCAAGTCAGCCTCATTTTGAAGGAGACTGGGAGGTGAGTGCATCATGTCAGTATCATGTAACGCAGATTGGGAGAGCAGACCTGCATGAGAAGGGTGACACTGATGGGAGGGAAAAACCAGCAGCAGAAAGCTTCTTCTACCAGGCAAAGCCAAAATGAGACATGACAGGACAACAGGTAAGTGATTGTGAATTATTTCCTCTATTCTTCTTTTAATTAGAAAAGTGGTTCAAATTAGGAGATGCTATTACAGCTGAAAGATTCATTTAGGATATTGGCTTTTAAAATGTTTAACATCCAAATTAATAACTGAAATGAAATAGAGGCATCTGGGCAGATGTCGGGTTGCAGCTGTAGTAGATAGGGCTGATGGATGTGGATGCTATCTACAGGTATCACAGCGGCAGTAAGTATTGGCTCAAGAAACATTGGCTCAGAGCTGATGAGCTGGAATCTGAACACATCTCAGGGAGAGGGAGAACTAGATGGGCTCTGTGTTCCAGGAAACAGTTGTATTCCCTTGATTAATTACATCAATTTCTTCTGTAATAAGGTACAGGAGATTGTGACTATGTCTGAGGGAAGTAGGATTAGGGCTAGGGTTAACGGGAAGAGAAAATAGAAAAGAGAAATGAAATAGTCATGAGGGATAGCATAACTACAGGAATAGATACTGTTTCCTGTAGCAAAGTTGAAAATCACACAACACCAACTTATGGTCCAACAGGTTTATTTGAAAATACAAGCTTTCAGAGCACTGCTCCTTTGTCAGGTAGCTACCTGCTATCCCCTATGACTATTTCATTTCTCTTTGTCAGGTAGCTTCCTGACGAAGGAGCAGCACTCTGAAAGCTTGTATTTTCAAATACCCCTGTTGGACTATAACCTGAGTACCGTATGATGTTCAGCTTTTTCCACCCCAGTCTAACACCAGCACCTCCACATTATCTCTGCAGCAAAGGGAAAGCCCCAAAGGTTATGTTGCTTACCTGGTGTGAAAGTTAAGGGCTTCTCTTCTGGGCTAGAGAGGAAATTGTAGTTGGAGGAGATTACTGACATAGGTAGAATTATGAAAAAGGTTCTGCTGATGGGTTATGAGCAGCTGGGGAGTAAATTAACAAACCAAAGCGAAAAAAAACAACAATTTCTGGATTTCTACATGAGGCGTGTGCAAACAAGTATGCAGGAAACAGATGAGAGAAGTAAATGTGTGGCTAAAATGGGTTCTGACACATGGGGCATTGATACCAATACTAGAGAAAGAAATTTTTTTGTGAATTAAACACCGGGATGGCACAGTGGCTCAGTAGCTCAGTAGTTAGCACTAATGCTTCACGACACCAGGGACCTGGGTTCAATCCCAGACTCAGGCGACTGTCTGTGTGGAGTCTGCATATTCTTCCCATGTCTGCAAGGAAGTTCAGTTTTCTCCCACAATCCAAAGAAGTGCAGGTTAGATGAATTAGCCATGCTAAATTGTCCATAGCATTCAGGAATGTGTAGGTTAGGTGCATTAGTCAGGAGTAAATGTAGGGGAATGGGTCTGGGTGGGTTACTCTTTGGAGGGTTGGTGTGGACTTGTTGGGCTGAAAGGCCTGTTTCCACACTGTAGGGATTCTCATAGGTTCCTTTGGTGAATTCCAATTGAAGTTCTCAACCAACCTTCCTTTCCCACCACTGGCAAATATGTACAACAATGGAATATTGCAGAGATGCTTTGTATGTGACTTCCTTCTGACTTCCAAGCATGGCTACAATTCACCTTCATTATTAGTGTTTCTATGCTGAAAGTGGAATGTTAACTCAATTAATCTTGTAGAAGACATGAAGTACGAAGTACTGGTAATTGAAAATTTACTGGTAATCTTGCAGATTGCTGAAAATTGCAAATATTTTGTCAGTAATATCTTTATTCAGTCCGAATAGATTACAAATGAATGATGTAAACCTTTTTATTGTAAACTAATTGATTTAGTACACAAAAAAGCCAACAGTCAAACACTACAGTTTATGGTTCGGGTTGTTAATACATAACACTTTGGTTGGCAAATAAAGTGCAGCAAATTATGTCTGATTTACAAACTGTCAAGTGTTTGATGTTATTGAGTGCAAAATTGTTCATCTGTCTCCAAGTTAATTAAGTGGTTCTCAAGCATTGTCAGGGTTGATATACTTCTGGATAAAGCAAACTTTGGCAAACAACCATCAATTGTACTCACTGGAATTTGTGTTTAATTTATCCATTGTAAAAGTTGATTTCTGCCTGGTGTGCTTCAAATGCACAATGAAAACTGAGGGTTGAATGTTTAGGTCTCTTGCTGATTGGAAGTACAGGTTGATGTTGTATTGAAAATAGGACAATATAATCCCAGATATTGCAGAGAAAAACTAACTGCTCTGTTACCCTAATTGATGCTGGTTTGCGTGCCATTCTAAATGCAGTAACTGGTTTTTCAAAGTTCAGGTTCTAAGATGGAAAAATTGGCATGGTTCATGATAACCAACCAACACTTTGGAACACCAGCTATAACTCAATAAGTGGGGGAAGCAGTTCACTTCTGTTGCATGTTTCCTGTAAGCACAAATTAGGGTTTAGATGTCTTAATAGTATCTTGAATATTGCCTTTATTGAATCTCCAATAATATGGTTGCTTGCTGAATAATCTGCCCTTGTACTGGGGCAAACACATCAATCTAACAGCAACAATGAGACTTCATCAGAGGAACAAGAATCTATGGAAGAGACCTCATTGAGCCCCACTTAAGTTGATTTTACTTAACTTATTGCTTCCACAGTGTGCTCTTTAGCTGTTTCAGAAAAGCTAGTGAAAGGTTGCTGAAACTCAGATCAGACTCCACGAGATGGATTGTTGGCAACCTTTGGTTGCAGCTTCGGGTGTTAAGGGCTTAGCTCAAAGCTGGTGGTGGAACAGTCACACACACTTCATGCTAAAATAGAGACAATGGGTTGGCATGGTGGCTCAGTAGTTAACACTGCTACTTCACAGCTCCAGGGACCTGGGTGACTGCCTGTTGAGTTTGCCCATTCTCCCTATCTGTGCAGGTTTCCTTCAGGTGCTCCAATTTCCTCCCAAAGATATGCAGGCTAGGTGAATTGGCATTGCCAAATTGCCTATAGTGTCCAGGATGTGCAGGCTAGGTGAGTGAGCCATGGGAAATGCAGGGTTACAGGGTAGGAGGATGAGTCTGGGTGGCATGTTTTTGGAGGGTCGGTGTGAACTTGATGGACTGAAAGGCCTGCTTCCACACTGTAGGAATTCTATTATTCTAATTATGCCACCACCCCACATAGTGATACACAGAGGAATGGAAATCCTCCAGAGTTTCTAATATGCTGCACAAACTCTTCATTAGTATTACCATCCAAGGAGCCTGAACTGCTGTGCTCTTCCAACACCACTAATCCAGAATCTGGTTTCTAGCATCTGCAGTCATTGTTTTTACCTATTAGGATTACCATGGCAGCAAAATTTGAACAATGCTGTAATGAATAATTGGCATTGTTCGACAGCACTGAAGTGTCACACAGTTCAGATGTAGCACAGTGAGAAAAAAGAAAGATTATAGTAAAAAAGATAATTGGCCCAATGTTGATGTTTACCAACCTTGCCAGCACCTGTGTGCAGTAGCTCTTCCTTTCCCAAAGATCTCATTTATCTAAGAGGCAAACTTGAGGGAGGTGCAACCTATCTCCATTGCTTGGCACCTCTGCCTCATGTGTTCTACCTTTCCTTGCAAGAAGAATTTCAGAAAAATCCTATTACTTGAAGTAAGGAACAGGTGCACAATCCTTTATCCGAAATGCTCAGGACCAGCTGGTTTTCGGAATTCAGAAGTTTTCGAATTTCAGAATAAGTGACAGTGTGATGGTGAAATTTTTTTTAAAATCTTACAGGAGGAGAACGCTCACTGAGTAAAACAGGCCTTGAAACAGAATTGAGCCCTGCCAATGCTGGGCCATGCCCCCCACGTCACATCTGAATGACACACATCGAGTGGGTGTCGACTTGGGTTAACTGTTTGCACACCAAATAACCTTGTTAATGGGAAAAAAACTTCACAAAAAAACCTTTGGACTTTGGAGATTTTCGGATTTTGAGATTTTGGATAAAGGGTTGTCTACCTGTATAACCTGTGAAAGACTCCTTTATCTTGAAGGAGCAATCTGAGCTCAGAAAACAGTATATTTTCTTCTGAAAGATTTCTTTGTGCTAGGCAATGATCACAATAGGAACATGTTTGTTAAACGACACGGAGTATAATAAAAGATGTTGTGGTTAGGATCAGTGAAGCTAAATCACTCTTTCAGAATGTTGTGTGTATAGGGTGAAGTATTTGGAAGGTGAGGGAGATGAGCTACATTGACCAGCTGTGAATGGAGAAGTCAGATGCAGTTTGTAGTGGAGATGTGTTTCAATGTGTTTGGAATACAGGGTGTCACAAAATACCATGGAAAGATGTCACACAGCATTGATACCAGACACTGTTGCATCTCAGCCTGGCTGTCTCAGTCAGGTGATTCTACCACTTTTGGCACTGAACCTAGTGCTGTGAAATACTCCATTTGCTCAATGTGTCAGTAACATCCTTCTAGCATCACTGCTCACTAAGTTAATTGGATTTGCCTGTGCCCCCTCACAGCAGCACCTGTATTGCCACATCACTGAATCTTGGAACTTGTTGAATTGCACATTCTGTAAAAGCACAAGCAACTAGAGAAACAATAGGCCATTGTACTTACACAACAATTTCCCAACGCAGTCATTCATCATACTAAAACAACAACAGCTATAGAGGCGCATCAACATATCTCTCTGAGTTCCATATGTCCACTAAATAACAAGAATAGCTTGTGAAAGTCTCTAATACCCCCAACAACCCCTACCACAATTGTAGAGCCTGACTGTCATCAGCCCCATTGAGTAGGAAGAAAATCCGTGAGATCCAAATGTTTTTGATGGTCCCATCTTAATTAGGAGGCTGGAATGAGTCAAGGACTCAGCTGATCACTAACACTTCTCTGATGGAAAATCTACACTGTGGGCACACTGCACATTTTTCTAAGAACAAAGGAAGAACAAAGAAAATTGACAGCCCAGGAACAGGCCCTTCGGCCCTCCAAGCCTGAGCCAATCCAAATCTACTGTCTAAACCTGTTGCCCAATTCCTAAGCATCTGTATCCCTCTGCTCCCCATCTACTCATGCATCTGTCCAGGCGCATCTCAAAAGAATCTACCGTGCCTGCCTTTACTCCCTCTGTTGACAACATGTTCCAGATACCCACGACCCTCTGTGTAAAGTACTTGCCGTGTGTATCCCCTTTAAACTTTTTACCTCTCACCTTGAAAACATGATCTCGTTATTTAATCCTTCATCTTGGAAAAAAGCCTATCTCTATCGACCCTGTCTATACCCTTCATGATTTTGTAGACATCAATCAGGTCCCCCCTCAATCTCCTTTTTTTCTAATGAAAAGAATCCTAACCTACTCAACCTCTCTTCATAGCTAGCACCTTCCATACCAGGCAACATCCTCGTAAACCTTCTCTGCACCCTCTCCAAAGCGTCCACATCCTTTTGGTAATGTGGCAACCAGAACTGTACACAGTATTCAAAATGTGGCCGAACCAATGTCTTGCACAAGTTTAACATGACTTGCCAGCTCTTATACTCAATACCCCATCTGATGAAGGCAAGCATACCATATGCCTTCTTGACCACTCTATTCACCTGTGCAGCAACCTTCAGATACAATGGACCTGCACTCCCAGATCTCTCTGCTCATCAACTTTTCCCAAGGCTCTTCTGTTCACTGTATAATTTGCTCTAGAATTAGACTTGCCTAGATGCATCACCTCACATTTGTCTAGTCTGAACAATATTATGAAAATTATAATTCACAAAAATTAAAGGACACCTGATTACTGTCTTCAGAATTAAGAAATGTTAGTTACAGCTTTCTCATTGCATTTCATGAGACATGAAGGAGATTAGTTATTTCCATGATCCTCCTTACCTGCCACCACTGTATCACACAAAGGCCTCATCAAAGTATGATGATGTAATAAAACAGGAATCAGACAGACATTCTTCATTGACAAGAAGCAACCTTTTCTTTCTCTTTCTGATGTTTCCCTCTGTAATTATGAATTTTGGAACTGAGTGTCAATTTTAAATGTCAATGACACCATGACATCACTTCTTGGTATAACTGTCTAAGGTGTCCCTAACCCATTAATAATTCAAGCAACCTACACAATTTCTCTCTCTCTCACACACACACACAGCCACTCACTGTACAACATCACTTGCATGGAATGAAAAACTCTCAAACTCAAAATAGTATTCTCAAGTGCTGTTACATACACAAACTCATTCATGCACTCCCACTCTCTGATGCTCTCCCACATATATGAACATACACACACTCTCAAGAACACTTGCAGACCTCCAGAATTTCACACAGTCACAGACCTCTTAAATGGCCTCCTGCACACAGCCATGCATGCATATAAACATAAACTTTTAATGAAGCAAACTCATGCGCAAACTCACAATTGTTTAAACACACACTCTCTCTTTCACACACATACAGCCTCAACATCTCACGATCACACACAGTTACACTCCCATAGAATGTCACACACACCATAACACAGTCACACTCCATAAAACATTATGCTCACTAATATGATAGCAAGAATATATCTTGGATTTGAAGACTTTGAGGATGGAGATTAATAAAAAAAGTTATAGAATCCTGACAGTGTGGAAACAGGCCATTTAGCCCAACAAGTTCACACTGACCCTCCAAAGAGTAACCCACCCAGACCCATTCCCCTACCCTATTTCTCTACATTTCCCCTGACTAATGCACCTAATCTGCACATCCCTGGACACTATGCGCAATTTTAGCATGAGGTCAAGATTAGAGTGGTACTGGAAAATACAGCAGATCAGGTAGCATCCGAGGAGCAAGAAAATCGATGTTTTGGGCAAAAGCCCTTCATCAGGAATTTGGGCTTTTGCCCAAAACATCAATTTTCCTGCTCCAGAGGGTATGTAACAAAGGTAGCACATTAATCATGGGTGACTGTAATCTTGATGTAGTTTGGGGTAGTCAGATTGCCAGAGGTAGTCGTGAGGAAGAATTCATAGAATGTATTCATGATCGTCTCCAAGAACAATATAGATCCAACCAAATATCGGGCTATGTTGGATCTAGTGATGTAAAATGAGGCTGGTTATAAATGATGACAGAATAACATATTCCCTCAGAAACAGTGACCACAGCATGCCAGAAATTAGCATTTCAGTTTGAGAGGGAGGAGCTTGGGTCAGAAATAAAGTGTTAATCTTAAATAAGGCAATTACAAAGGATGAAGCAAAGCTGGCTGTAGCAGACTGGGGAAGGAGTTAAACAGCAAAGACATTTGAGGAATAATGAGAGACATTGAAGAAAATAGTTCATAGCTTAGAGCAAAGATATATCCCAGTAAGAAAGGAGGATTTTAGGAAGGGGATATGCCAACCATGGTGAATTAAGGATAGCATCAAACTGAAAGAAAAAAATAAATACAATATGGTAAAGATTAGTGGTAGACTACAGTGATTGGAAAGTTTCAAAAATCAACAAAAGAAGAATAAAAAACAATAAAGAGGGACACAGAAAATTGTGAGGCTAATGTCAAGGTGGACTTATTATGGACTAGGCCAGACCATTCAAAACATTCTTAAGTAGGCAGCCCAGATCATAACTTTGCAATTTGTTTCGGAAAATGTACAGTGAAAATCACCCGGAGTAAGTTAGCAAGGTTGACTACCAGGTTTTAAAACAGACAAAACTTTATTCACAATATTACACAATGAAACACAAAGAACAAAATAAAGAACACCCACAGAGCACAGTCCATCCAAACTAGACTTAATTATGCTGTTCGGAATATACACAACAGTCCCAATAAGCAAACTGCCTCTAAAAATCAGTACAAAATGGAACAGATGCTTACGGGTTGAAGTTACAAGGGCGGAAGGAGAGAGTGAGCCTGTTTACACAGTCCACTGCTGAACTCCCAACTCTTTCTGGACTGAACTGCTCAGCTAGAGCTGACCAGACCCCTTCCATTATATAGGTTTATTCCATATAAACAAAAGGCCTCTCAAAATCCTTTTCATCACTGTACCAAACTAGTCTAATTGAGCCCGGCCCGTTTCTGATGCCTCTGAAAAGAATTAAGGACACTGTATCCTTGAGAAAAGCAACAGCTTTTAGAAAAAAGGGACCAGCTTTGTGACAACAACAAGAGCTTCTTTATAAAAGAAGACAGTAGCAAATGTGAACATAGGCTCCTTAGAGAGTCAGGCTGGGGAAATAATAATGGGGAATCAGAAAATGGCAGACTAGCTCAATAAATCCATCAGACTTCACAGCAGAAGACATTAATAATATCCCACAATTACTAATTACTGAAAAAAACAAAAGGAGGAGAAGACATAAAAACAATAACTATCAATGGAGAAAAGGTGCAAGGAAAACTAATGGAAGTAATGACTGATAAATCTCCTGGACCTGATGGGATGCATCACATGATATTAAAGGGAGTTATTTCAAAAACGTTGGATGCATTGGTAATAATTTTCCAAGAATTCTTAGATTCTGAAAATGTCTTAGAAGCATATAGTCATAGAGATGTGCAGCACAGAAACCGACTCTTCAGAACAACTACTTCATGCCAACCAGATATCCCAACCCAATCTAGTCTTACCTGCCAGCACTCGGCCCATATCCCTCTAAACCTCTCCTATTCATTTACCCATCCAGATGCCTTTTAAATGTTGCGATTGTACCAGCCTCCACCACTTCCTCTGGAAGCTCATTCCATACACGTGCCACCCTCTGCGTGAAAAAGCTGCCCCTTAGGTCTCTTTTATATCTTTCCCTTTTCACCCTAAATCTATGCCCTCTAGATCTGGACAGCCCCACCCCAGGGAAGAGACTTTGCCTATTTATCCTATCTATGCCCCTCATGATTTTATAAACCTTTATAAGGTCACCCCTCAGCCTCCGGCACGCCAAGGAAAACAGTCCCAGCCTATTCAACCTCTCCCTATAGCTCAAATCCTCCAACCCTGGCAACATCCTTTTAAATCATTTCTGAACCCTTTCACAACATCGTTCCGATAGGAAGGAGAAGACAATTGCATGCAATATTCCATAAGTGGCCTAACCAATGCCCTGTACAGCCGCAACCCAACAGGAGACCTCCCAACTCCTGTACTCAATACTCTGACCAATAAAGGAAAGCATACCAAACACCTTCTTCACTATCCTAAGTACCTGTGACTCCATTTTCAAGGAGTTATGGGCCTGCACTCCAAGGTCTCTTTTTTCAGCAACATTCCCTAGGACCTTACCATTAAGTATATAAGTCCTGCAAAGATTTGCTTTCCCAAAATGCAGAACCTCACATTTATCTAAATTAAACTCCATCTGCCACTTCTCAGCCCATTGGCTCATCTGATCAAGATCCCGTTGAAATCTGAGGTAACCTTCTTCGCTGTCCACTACCCCTCCAATTTTGGTGTTATCTGCAAACTTACTAGCTATACTTCTTATGCTCACATCCAAATAATTTATATAAACATAGAGGATTTGTAAAATATTTTTGGGAAAATGTTAGAGTTAATTATAAACGGTGTAGTTGTCTAATCACTTGACAGGGACACCAAATGCTGTCTGCTTTCTTTTTAAACAATTTAGACAACTCTGTTGTGTTATGAATGAATTTGCCCAGGTGTCCCACAATACCAGAGTGGTCAATTCATTGCAAACACAATGCGGTAACGATGCAAAACTGTTCCATCTTATTCGGAACAAAATTATGGTAATCTTTAATACTATACTAATCTTTAATACTATTTGGCCCCTCAAGGTTACAATACTTCCCAAGTCTCTTATAAGTTTATGCAGTCACTCTTTCTGTGTCTCTGTGTCTTGGTCTGTGAAGCTGCTGTCGTCCTCTCTCCCTCTGGGTGGTCAGTTGGCTTCCTCAGATGACTCCAAGAGCTTCCAATAGCAAGGTCTGCAAGTGAATTCTGTTTTTAATACTCCTTCGATGGTTTTCTGGAACCTTTTACAATCAGGGAGATATGTCTAATAATTTGAAACAGAAACAATCATTTACATGCCATGCTACTGTCAGTTTCTTTGAGTATCAGGACCCAGTGCCTTTCTGTCTGGGCTCTCTTTTGTTTAGTGGATAAATTGTTGGGGTTATGTCTATCCAGGAGAACTGTTGCCTTTTACATTATGCTAATATCATTAGCACCTGGTTGCTGTGTTTGCACTGTGTGGTGTGTGGAGTTTGTAATTTCAGCAGTTCATTGGCCAATGTTCCCAGCACCTCTTGCTATTTGGCTAAGTTAGCAATCTATCTGTGTTTTAGCAGCCAGTAAGTTGCTACAATAACAGACTGTTATAATGGCAGAACATTTAAAAGTAAATGACATGATCAACTAGAGTCAGCATGGCTTCATGAAGGGCAAATCATACCTGACAAATTTACTAGGATTCTTTGAGTAGCTAAGAAGCAGGATTGATAAATGAAAAACAGTGGATGTATTACATTTTTATCTTCAGAAGGCTTTGCATATGGTACAATGTGTTAGGCTACGGAATAAGCTAAGAGCCCATGCTGCTAGAGGTAATGTATTAGTGTTGATAAAGGATTGGCTAACATTGGTTAGGCCACTATTTGAATATTACGTGCAATTCTGGTCTCCTTCCTATAGGAAGGATGTTATGAAACTTGAAAAGGTTCAGAAAAGATTTACAAGGATGTTGCCAGGGTTGGAGGATTTGAGCTACAGGGAGAGGCTGAATAGGCTGGGACTGTATTCCCTGGAGCATCGAAGGCTGAGGGGTGACCTTATTAAGGTTTATAAAACCATGAGGGACATGGATAGTGTAAGTAGACAATGTTTATTTTTCCCTGGGGTGGGGGAGTCCAGAACTGAAGGGCATAAGTTTAGGGTGAGAGGGGAAAGATATAAAAGGGACCTAAGGGGCAACGTTTTCATGCAGAGGGTGGTGTGTATATGAAATCAGATGCCAGAGCAAGTGGTGGAGGCTGGTACAATTACAACATTTAAAAGGCATTTGAATGGATATATGAATAAGAAGGGGTTAGAGGGATATGGGCCAAGTGCTGGCTAATGAGACTAGATTAATTTGGATTATCTGGTCAGCATGGATGAGTTGGACCAAAGGGTCTGTTTTTGTGCTATACATCTGTATGATTCTATGACTGTAATCGAAGATAGGGAGTTGGGAATAAATTGGGCATTTTCAGGATGGCAACCTGTAACTAAGGGAGTGCCACAGGGATCAGTGCTGGTCTACAATTATTTACTATTATATATACATATTATTTCGATGAGGAAAGTGAATGTATGATAACACAGTTTGTGAATAATACAAAAATAGTTTGGAAGGCAAGAAAATAGGTTTAGCCTGTTCTCATGGTAGTTTAAAAGAATGAGAGATGATCTGATTGAAAAATATAAAATTCTGAGGATAGAGGTGGAAACATTGCTTGCCATTGTGAGAGAATCTACAATCAGAGGATATACTATCAAGTCTATCACACATTTAAGACAGAAATGGGGAGAAATCTTTTCTCTCAAAGGGCAGTGACTCTGTAAAATTGTTTACTGCAATGGGCTGTGAAGGTAAAATCATTAATTAAATTGAAAGCTGAGACAGACAGGTTTTTAATCAATAAGGGAATCAAGCATTGTGGGGAAAAGGCAGGAAAGTGGAGTTGATGATTATTCAATCAGCCATGAACTCATTGAATGGTGGAGCAGACTCAGTGGCCTGAACAGCCTACTTTTGTGTGTCCTTTTATCGTCTCTTGTTTTGTGGCTATAGGTATTAATTATGCCTCAAGTTTCTTGTGGGGGCGGGATAGGGGTGGGGGATGGAGGCCATCACCAAACTGACCTTCTACAGAATTGCAAAGTGTGGATTTGATTTAATTTAATTTATTATTTTACAGCAAGTAATCAGTAAATACATACTTTGGTAGCTGAGTTCAAACGAATTACTGTTATTACTCACCTAGTTTTTCCTGTACATTGCAGGAGCTTTCACACAATGTAAATTTACATTGCAAAATGTCTGCATTAAATAAATTCAATTTGCCACCATCCTAGTTTCGCTGCAGCAAGGTGTGGAGCAGCTTTATAATGATGTTTGCTCCAAGATCCAAACCCTATCACAAAACTCTGTAAGGTAAGGTAGTTTCTTCACAGCTGTCCACCATCATACATTTTCCAGCTCTCCTAACTTCAAATATACAGTAGAATTTGTTTAAAGGACAATCGAATTCTCATTTTGAACATGTGAACATATGTTAGGAGGGAGCATGGATTTATTTTTGCTTGTCACAGACAAAAGTCGATTAGGTTTGTCTGTTCAGCATCAGGCCACAAAAATAAACAAGTCTCTTTGGGAATAGTACTGCTGTCACTTGAGAAGCCTGGCTAGACCTTCTGTATTGTCTCTGCTTTTTAACTCAACAACACTTCTACTGGATTTAAGCACGGTAATCATGACAGTTGAATATGTTGATCTTTTTGATTCAAGGTCAATAGGAATTTTGGTAAGGTTGACACACGTTTTGCCAAAATGAGTGCCTTAGCTCAAAATAAAAAATGATAACCGTCAGCAGAATAATCAAGCTTCTCAAGTGGATTTTCAGTTTGAGGCTCATGGTGTTGTTTAACAGACCTGATCAAAGAAACATATGTTGGGTATAGACAGGATAGATCGAGTGAATCCTCAGAAGAGTATAAAGGCAGTAGAGAGAAATCAGGATGGCAAAAAGAAGACATGAGATAGCTTTGGCAAATAGGGTTAAAGAGAATCCAAAGGGTTTTTACAAATACATTAAGGACAAAACGGTAACTAGGGAGAGAATAGGGCCCCTCAAAGATCAGCAAGGTAGCAGTTGTGTGGAGCTGCAGGAGATGGGGAAGATACTAAACAAGTATTTTGCATCAGTATTTACTGTGGAAAATGACATGGAAGATATAGGATATGGGGAAATAAATGGTGACATCTTGAAAAATGTACATATTACAGAAGAAGAGATGCTGAATGTCTTGAAATGCATAAAGGTTGATAAATCCCCAGGACCTGATCAGGTGTACCCGAGAACTCTGTGGGAAGCAAGGAAAGTGATTGCTGGCCCTCTAAGTGAGATATTTGTATCATCGGTATTCACAGGTGAGGTGCCGGAAGACTGGAAATTGGCTAATGTAGTGCCACTGTTTGAGAGAGATGGTAAGGACAAACCAGGGACCAATAGACCAGTGAGCCAGACATCGATGGTGGGCACGTGGTTGGAGGGAATCCTGAGGGACAGGATTTACATGTATTTGGAAAGGCAAGGACTGATTAGGGATAGTCAACATGGTTTTGTGCGTGGGAAATCATGTCTTACGAACTTGATTGAGTTTTTTGAAGACGTAACAAAAAGGATTGATGAGACCAGAACAGTCGACGTGATCTATATGCATTTCAGTAAGGCAATCAACAAGGTTCCTCATGGGAGACTGATTAGCAAGGTTAGAGCTCATGGAATACAGGGAGAACTAGCCTTTTGGATACAGAACTGGCTCAAAGGTAGAAGACAGAGAGTGGTGGTGGAGGGTTGTTTTTCAGACAAGAGGCCCATGACCAGTAGAGTGCCACAAGAATCAATGTTGGGTCCTCTACTTTTCATCATTTATATAAATGATTTGGATGCGAGCATAAGAGGTATAGTTGTTAAGTTTGCAGATGACACCAAAATTGGAGGTGTAGTGGACAGTGAAGAAGGTTACCTCAGATTACAACAGGTTCTTGATCAGATGGGCCAATGGGCTGAGAAGTGGCAGATGGAGTTTAATTTAGATAAATGTGAGGTATTGCATTTTGGGAAAGCAAATCTTAGCAGGACTTATACACTTAATAGTAAGGTTTGAGGGAGTGTTGCTGAACAAAGAGACTTTGAAGTGCAGGTTCATAACTCCTTGAAAGTAGAGTCGCAGGTAGATATGGTAGTGAAGAAGGTGTTTGGTATGCTTTCCTTTATTGGTCAGAGTATTGAGTACAGGAGTTGGGAGGTCATGTTGGGGCTGTACAGGACATTGGTTAGGCCACTGTTGGAATATTGCATGCAATTCTGGTCTCCTTCCTCTCGGAAAGATGTTGTGAAACTTGAAAGGGTTCAGAAAAGCTTTGCAAGGATGTTGTCAGGGTTGAGGATTAGAGCTATAGGGAGAGGTTAAATAGGCTAAGGCTGTTTTCCCTGGAGTGTGGGTGGTTGAGGGGTGATCTTATAGAGTTTTATAAAATCATGAGGGGCATGGATAGGATAAATAGACAAAGTCTTTTTCCTGGGGTGGCGAAGTCCAGAACTACAGGGCGTAGGTTTAGAGTGAGAGGGGTAAGATATAAAAGAGACCTAAGGGGCAACATTTTCATGCAGAGAGTGGTATGTGTATGGAGTGAGCTGCCAGAGGAAGTGATGGAGGCTAATACAATTGCAATATTTAAAAGGCATCTGGATGGGTATGTGAATAGGAAGGGTTTGGAGGAATATTGGGCTGGTGCTGGCAGGTTGGACTAGATTGGGTTAGGATACCTGGTTGGCATGGACGGGTTGGACTGAAGGGTCTGTTTCTGTACTGTACATCTCTATGACTCTTTGACTATGACTCTAACACACGAACAGAAAAAGCCCAAGACCTTCTGAGGATAGTTGGGCCTGTGAAGTAAAATTAGGTTCTTGAATGCAGTTACTAACCTAAGGGGAGAAGATTAACGACATCAGATTGTCAGGCTTATAGAAAAAGAATAAACCCTCATTAAGCTTCATAAAGTTTACAACTGTGTGAATGTCAGGGAGTTTTCAAAGTTTAACTGTTCAAGCTGCATTATTGTATTTTGTTTACAAAAGACTGCAGTTTGGTGTGGCATAATTTTGCTTACCACAGGTGTTAACTTTCAGAATGTAACATAATAGTTACCTGCAAGTATATTTTGCACTGCTGTTTGTAAATTGTTTGATTTAGTGGATTGGCTCAATATAGGTCCAAATTAAACTTGCAGTACACTACATGATATCTTGCAGGAATGTCACAGTTAAGTGAATACAAAACAACAAGAGTTGCTCATGCTTTCAGAATCATTAAATTCAAACGATTGCCTGCAAAGCTTTGAGCCTTGAATGTTATCAGCTCCAAGTTGAATGTAGCATTTAGGTACAAATGTGGAAGCAATAGTTTATTGCCAATGTTGTTTGACTATTTATCCAGAGAGCCAGATAACATTCTGAGGACCAGGGATCAAATTCCACCAAAGCTAAATTTGAACTGAATTCAATTAAGGTTGTAATGATGGCTATAAAACTGTTACAAATGGTTGGTGACAAAAAAAAACTCTATCTAGTCTACTCACACCCTTTAGGAAAGAAAACTGTCATCCTTAACTGGTCTAACCTACAAATTACTCCAAATCCATAGCAATGTTTTTGACTCCTATCTGCCTTCTGGGCAATTAGGGATAACCAATAAATGCTGGCCCAACCAGTGATGCCCACATCCAGGTAATGAATATTTAACAAATAAAGATTTCTATCACATCATATGAGAAATATAATCTGTAAATAACTAAAACTAATTAATAGTGAAGATAGGACTGATAAAAAATAAAATGTTTCTTAGCTAATGCCATATTTCTGAGGAAGTCTATACTGTCTTCAGGCCCTGGCTACCCTATGAGGATATCATGGAACTGTTCCCCACAGAGAATAAATAACAAAGTGTGGGAGGAAGGGAATAAACACATGTGAAGGGAGAAGTACTTGTAGAGTCTAATCACTTAAGTCATGAAGATTAGAGCCTGATATTTCTTGGATTACCATGTATAGTTATTTGTAATATGTGATTTAAGGTGTATGATTTACATATAATTATCATTTATTTCAATGTTTTGATTTTGAACTAGTGGCATGTGGGATTTGGTCTGAGTGTCGGATGGGATTTACTGAGTAATTTTCCAGCATTTTTGAACCAGGATTTTTTTAAACCAGTAAGCGAGGGAGTCACTGGGTTAATACTTTAGATTTATTTGCATTAGCTTAGTTTTACAAATGGGTAGAAATATTTTTTGTTTGCTTACAGGAAAAACCCATAGAACCCAGAGGACACAGTTGAAGTTAGATGCATGGAACATTTCTCTTAAAGAAAGGAGATAGTGTATAACTGTTAAAAAATAGGGTTTTAGTGTGAAAGCTCCTGATTACAATGTTCAGTTAGAATCCTGATGGACTTTCTCAAATTTGGATAACCCTAAGGAAAATGTTACCAAACTCTCAAGACCAGGAATTAAAATAAACAGTAAAGTTAAACCTATAGATGTGATAGTGAAGTGAACTCTCTCTGGTGTTTGACTTCTATTAAGTGATGGTGTTGTGATAGATTGGATTATTTTCACTGTGCATTTTGAAATCTTTCTATTTCTTTTATATGTAAATAGTGTGTTTCTTTTCTATTCTATCTGTTTTTCTTTTGTATCATGAACTCATATCTTATTGCTAAAACCAATCTGCAACATTGTGGGCTCAATTTTCAATGCAAATCTATTTCATTAAACATAATTTAATTGATCAAACCAGGTTTCAGTCTGGGATCTAACTTATTCAGTTATAACAGCAGCTGGGATCATGCCAAGTTATTACTAAGCAATAAACTGAAACTAAATGAGCCTAAGTCTGAAGAAAGTTCTTGACCTTGCCTTTCAACAGTCTGAACTTTCAAGTGTAACATAAAATTACATGACAAAAGAGTTTTGACGCAATCACTTGCTGACACATTAATTATGAAAAAAACAGATGAGTAAATGTGAATTCAATGCCTCATCTAGATTTCTCCACAGCTATTGAAAGGATTACATGAAACGTATCATCAGTTGAATAACCTCAATACATTCTGCAGATTTGTTTGATGTTGGACAGATATTTGGAGTCACATTCAATCTACAAGGATATGGCATTTCTTTCTTCAAGAGAATTTTAGTTTATGGTAACTGTAATTATTTGCACATGCTGCTCAGTGACTAGTAATTTAGGAACTGCATGTCATCATCATTTATTGTAATTCGTGCAACAGCTGATTGCAGTGTACTGTTGTTAACTAGTTATGTAGAGGTAATGATCTATTATGAAAGGGGCTTTCATTATTAATATTATTTGATAACCTATGTGCAAAATATTGTGAAAATTGGTTAATTTGACATACTGAGGAGATACCTAGAGCCGTTTTTTGTTAAAGTTACTGAAATAACCCTGTAGGACACTTATTTCCTAAAATAATGTACTGGGCATCACATGTCTTCAATTATGTAAACAATCAAGATTGACAGATTGAGGAATTACAGGGAATCACATGTTTAAGTTTATTTGATTTTCAGATCAGAGTTGCTGTCACAGACGTCTTGAGCAGATGAGACTAGAACCAAGGCCTCATGGTCCAAAGGCATGGACATTACCACTGCACCAGATGAGCTCTACATGTCTGAGTTTATGACTGTCAGGAATTTTGGCTATTTTATAAAATTTAGAACTCAGTGTATAGTCTGTGAGCCAACTCGGCCTCAGCCAATGTTTTGAGAAATAATTTGATGATCTTATATGAGAGCTGAAAAACTGAAACAGCTATTCTTCCTGAGACATTTCTGGAAGACAACTTGTCAACATCTCCTGAATGCAGTTTCTGTGAGGATCCCAGTGACAACTTCACATGTCAAGTGATGCCCATCTAAGTGTGCATGGGCACCAGACCAAAAGTCATGTCGAAATTTTCACATTTTATTCTTTTATACTCCAGTATTTAACAATAATTTGGCCAAAGTTCTTCCAAACTTAGTCGCTGCAGAAAAACAAATTGTTTTTCCTTTAACTGGTGTATGTGTGAATTGGATTTAAAAAATTGATTTCCAATCTCTGTTAATCATCTTTGCATCTTTATTGGTTAAATCTTGTTTCTGTAAAATTTCATTCATTAGAATGAAACTGGGGTCTGAACGACATGGGCTGTGGTGAGATTAGATTAGATTAGATTCCTACAGTATGGAAGCAGGCTCTTTACCCAACAAATCCACACCAACCCTCCGAAAAGTAACCCATCAAGACACATTCTCCTACCCTCTATTTACCCCTGACTAATGCACCTAATACTATGGGCAATTTAGCATGGCCAGTTCACCTGACCTGCAAATCTTTGGATTGTGGGAGGAAACAAGATCACCTGGAGGAAATCCACACAGACATGGGAAGAATATGCAAACTCTAAATCAGTGCGGCCCATCTGAATGAATCAATCACCTGCCTGTTTGCATTTGACCCCGACTAATTCACTTGTTAGGTCCACACTTACTGTCAGCAGTGAGTAGTGCTTTCCTGCAGCTTGCTTACTTCATAATGCTTTTATCACTATCACGTCAGGCACTCTCCTATGTTACGTAGGTGCAAAGGTCTTTGCTTTGAGTCTTTGAGGCTGGTCATTTGGCTTCACATTTGCCCCATCTTCTGTATTTTTAATAAGTGGCATAGTGTGATTTTCATTAGTCAGTGGTGAGATATCAATTGCTGGGTTTAACCCTTGTTAAGCACCTTGTTGACTCCACAACTCACCTCATTAGTATTCACATTCCCATTTGACCAAACTTGCTAAACGAGATTGACGTTGGGAAAACTCAACAAACAAACCCAGAGCATGTAACCTGATGGATTTGGCTCATTCCTAGCTCTGAATCACCTCCACGTTACCTGCAACAGACCACAACTGAAGGTAAGATACACTGTCATGGAACTGAAAACACACTTGCATTGCAAAGCACTTCAGTCACTAGCATTAAAGCAAGGCAGAGGTCTCATCTTGTGCACAGGGAGAGGGGCACGGCTCATAAATTGGATAAGACTGCTCTCATAATGCTCACTTACTTGGCACTTACCTACTTGTTCAAAGCATCCCTGCCTTGCCTTACTATGGCCATATCAATCACACTGTAACACAACCAGGAAATTTGCCTTGCTGCTCAGCAGTCCTCCATCTAAGGACCTCACATCTTGATCTACAGCAGCGGACTAAATCATTCTTAATCCTGTTCATACACCACAGTTTACGTGGCAAACAAACTGTAAGTGTAGAAAGCAGGCAGCCATGTATCCAATTCTAAGGAGCCTAATCTCAAATGAAGATTAGAGTGTTGCTGGAAAAGCAGAGCAGGTCAGGTAGCATCCGAAGAGCAGGAAAATCGACATTTCAGGTAAAAGCCTTTCATCAGGAATGAAGCTGTGAGCTTCCGGGGTGGGGAGATAAATGGGCCATTTATCTCTCCACCCCGGAGGCTAACAACCTCATTCCTAATAAAGGGCTTTTGCCCAAAATATCAATGTTCCTACTCCTTGGCTGCTGCCTGACTTGCTGTGCTTTTCCAGCACCACTCTAATCTTGACTCTGATCCCCAGCAACAGCAGTCCTCACTTTTGCCTAGTTGATTTTAACCCTACTGAGAATCTTATTGCAAGGATGCCTACCTTGAAGTTCTCCTCTCTCTACAAAGATCTCAGTGAGTCTCTCTCTCTCTCACTGCAACCCTCAGGTCATCTCCTCTGCCCTGAAGCTCTTCAACGATGTCCTGAAACAGACTCACTACCACAGCCACATCTGCTTCCTCAGTGCTTACCTCCGCAACCATCTGATCCCACATGGACTCCAGCTACATTCAAACCAGTACAGTTTGGATCCTAACAGGACAACCAGTACAGACTACAGATTCAAAACCACCAGCAATGGTTCCCCTTCAGGATCCTCCGCTCAACACTCGCAGCCATGCGCTGCCATCTAACCTCTCTACAGTCAGCCCTGCCTCAACTGAGGGCCACACTCTCTCAGAACTGCAAAGGACCCTTTCTGTACTATATCCTAAGAAGAATTCATACTCTCAACAAACAGTATTTCTACACCATTTGTATCATCAAAAACTTAGATATACCCACCTCCATAACCAGCATTCCTCAAACATTCCAGAACCACCCCAGCCTCCGGAACTGCTTGGCCACCATTAACCATGAGGAGAAAGTGAGGACTGCAGATACTGGAGATCAGAGCTTAAAAATGTGTTGCTGGAAAAGCGCAGCAGGTCAGGTAGCATCAAAGGAACAGGAGAATTTCCTGAAGAAGGGCTTATGCCAGAAACGTCGATTCTCCTGTTCCTTTGATGCTGCCTGATCTGCTGCACTTTTCCAGCAACACATTTTTAAGCACCATTAGCCATGAGGTCAGTATAGCCACCATCCCCACGGTGATCGATGACATCACTTCTGCCTCCATTGCCACTGCCGCAGCCACTTCCACCCCTAACGATTTCACGTGCTCAACGCATGACACCACTTCTGCCCCTCACGTCATCACTGACATCACACATTCCGCTACTTCTGCCACCACCACCGCCACTCACCTGAATACTGCCGACATGCCCCTCACGGATCGCACTGTCACCATTCCTGCCCCCCAGAACCCTGAATGGAACATCTCCTCTGCTAATGACTCCACCCTCATTCCCCCAACACCACTCATACTCCAATTACAGGCTCCGCCTCCACTCCCAGCGTCACACCTATGCTAGGTCCTAGCTCCCAGACTTGACGAGCTTTCACCATCACCCCAGACCTCCCACTCACTGAGGACGAATGATAAGTCCTCAGCAAAGGCCTTACCTTCATCCCTCTCTGTCCATGCATCTACAAATTCAATATGCGTCGTGACATTGAACACGTCTTCCGCCGCCTCCGCCTCTGAGCTTACTTTTACTATCAGGACTCCCGCCCACCTTCCAAGGACCCCTTCACTCGCCTCCAACACACTTCATCCGTTTGGATACCCCGTGCTGGCCTATTACCTGCCCTTGATGTCATCATTTCCAACTGTCTCTGAGACATTAACCATCTCAAACTGTCTACACCCTCCCCCCTCCAACCTCTCACCCTCACAACAGACAGCCCTCCACTCCCTCTGCTCTAATCCCGACCTCACCATCAAGCCAGCAGATAAAGGGGGTGCAGTGGTAGTCTGGCGCACTGACCTCTACACCGCTGAAGCCAGATGCCAACTCGAAGACAGGGAGTGTTTCTGAACAAAGAGACCTTGGAGTGCAGGTTCATAGCTCCTTGAAAGTGGAGTCGCAGGTAGATAGGATAGTGAAGGCGGCGTTTGGTATGCTTTCCTTTATTGGTTGAGTATTGAGTACAGGAGTTGGGAGGTCATGTTGGGGCTGTACAGGACATTGATTAGGCCACTGTTGGAATATTGCATGCAATTCTGGTCTCCTTCCTATTGGAAAGATGTTGTGAAACTTGAAAGGGTTCAGAAAAGATTTACAAGGATGTTGCCAGGGTTGGAGGATCTGAGCTACAGAGAGAGGCTGAACAGGCTGGGGCTGTTTTCCCTGGAGCATGGGAGGCTAAGGGGAGACCTTATAGAGGTTTACAAAATTATTAGGGGCATGGACAGGATAAATAGACAAAATCTTTTCTCTGGGGTCGGGGAGTCCAGAACTAGAGGACATAGGTCTCTTTCATATCTTTCCCTTGTCTGTTTCCATGCTGTACATCTCTATGACTCTATGACCTCCTCCTACCTCCCCCTCGACCATGACCTCACTCCTCATCACCAAACCATCATCAGCCCATTTATCTCTCCACCCCAGAGGCTCTCAGCCTCATTCCTGATGAAGGGCTTTTGCCCAAAATGTTGATTTTCCTGCTCCTTGGATGCTGCCTGACCTGTTGTGCTTTTCGAGCACTACTCTAATCTAGACTCTGATCTCCAGCATCTGCAGTCCTCACTTTTGCCTAACCCAAATGAAGTCCATGGAGGGACCCTTCAGTCAGGTAGCCCTGGAACACTGAGTCAAAGACAGCTTCCCATCATATTCCAAAGAAAAGGCCACAGTCAGGCATCTCTTCATGGGGATCTTGGTCGGGGGCCATGATTCTGCAATGCAAAGAGTTGGCCAAGGTAAGTCCATAGGTGCCATAGCTTCCAGTCCAAGGGATAGAACTAATGTGGTCAGGGAGATGTATCTGCAGCAGTCAGGGTCCTGGTATGTCTTGTCCAGAGCTGTCTGATAATGTCAGTCAAAGGAACCATGGTCTGTCCATTGGACCCATTGTCAGAAAATGAGAGAGAAGGATTTTGGAGTAGTAGGGAGAAGCACTGAGCCTGGATACTACAGTCTGCAGGGAAGGGAGCTTTAGTCTCTGGGCAGGGGCACAGTGTAATTATGAAGGGAGGCAGCAGGATTTTGAAGGGGGGGAAACTGTAAAACATGGCTGTGAAGGTATAATGATGGATGGGGGTCATGCACACCTTCAGTAGAGCACTGAGCTCAAAGTGGATGGGGGAGAAACATGAATGGCAAAACCAGGCATGTTCACCTCGTATGCCTAGATCTGGGTGGGAAGGGTAGGTAATGCAAGTCAATGTAGAGAGATTGGGTGGAGATTTGTTGGAATGTGAATCTTTTGCGATTGACAGGATGGGCTACTAAGAAGGGGATGTGGATATTTGGGGTCTCACTAACAGTCAGGCTGAGGCCAGGAGTTACTGGAAGAGGAGAGCTCATTGTACTTTCCTTTATTCTGAAAAATGAAAGTGCCCAATGGGATAAAAATGGCTGTAACCATATCAAGTATGAGTGCATAACTCAGTCTCTGAAACTCTGACACTTGAAAACAGATCCATAAGAATTACAGGTGAAAGTGAGGACTGCAGATGCTGGAGATCAGAGTCAAGATTAGAGTGGTGCTGGAAAAGCACAGTAGGTCAGGCAGCATCCGAGGAGCAGGAAAATTGATGTTTTGGGCAAAAGCCCTTCATCCATACACATGGGCACACATGTACACAGACACGCACGCAGACACTCACACACACCCTTACAGACACACACACTCCCACACTCACACAGAGAGTTAGACTACTCTACACTCACGCGCACACATATACACTCTCTCACAGACACTCACAACCCCCAACCCCAGACGCGCGCACACACACACTCCTATAGACACACACACTCCCACACTCACACATGCACCCCTTCACAGACTTAAGACACTCTACACTCACATATACACTCTCTCTCACACTCACAACCCCCCAACACAGACAGACAGACAGACACACACACACATGCACAAAGACCCACATATACATATACGTTTGTGGTGTGAATTTGGACTTGCAGAGTTACATTGTACTTTGCTCAAGAACTGCATGAATTCATGTAAAACTCTGTTATCTCACTTTTTAGTTTACAATCAATCTAAACATTATGGCAAAGACAGAAAACACAGGGGGCTAACACCTTCAACATATTGTCTAGCTAACACCCATTGTTACAGTTAACCAGAGAGTACAACTTTAAAAAAAAGATTTTGTGATTTACACATTAAAGAAGTGATACTATCAGAGTATTCTAACAGATGAAAGCCTCAACAAACAATTAAGATATTTTTCAATATATAATTTCAGTTACATCACACTGTAAACTTTTGCTAGAAATTCTGTGTCTGACAATTGTGCCCTCCACAACCACCTGAAGAAGCAGCAGCGCTCCGAAAGCTCGTGTTGGACTATAACCTGGTGTTATGTGATTTTTAACTTTGTGCACCCCAGTCCAACACCGGCATCTCCAAATCATGAAAGTTACAGTCAGCCACATTTAAATACAAAGTTTGATAAACAAGTTAGCCATCTTCACCTGTGCAACCAAAGTACCCTCAATACATTTTCACTCCCTCTCACTATGTTTATCTGCATTTCACAACTGGGATGGAGTGAGCTCGCTGTGATGTAGTGGCTGTTGTCTCTGCAGCAAGTCAGGGAATGGAACAGACCTATCAAAGGTCTCCTTTCCAGAGGTAAGTTGACACACTTTGGCTTCAACCCTCTAAAAGAAAACTTACCACGATTCAGACTTAGCCAAAAAAGAAACGAAGGTTCACCTAGTTGTTTATTAAACAAACCGGACTGATGGATCTTCTTATTCTGAACCAATACAGATCAAGAGTACAATTCACCACATCAGTAACTGGGTCAAACATTAAATATACAAGAAGTAGTGGAACCAGAGAGGGAAGCAGAGAACCTTGGCCATAATTTCATACTGATGATGTTTATCTATTTCCGTATGTGAGGAGATACTTTTCCCATGAAGCAGAGAACCATCAAAACTAGTTTGCTTTACTCAACAACAAGCCTGGCTGATGCAAATGGTGGTAGCGGAGGAGAGTCATCCAATGGTTCACCCTGATTCATACAATTTTTCACTTCACTGCAACATCCCTCCATCACAGTAGAGTGTACAGCAGTGAGGAACACCTTGCCTGAAAACAAAACACTTCTGCAGCTCTCAGGTTCTGGAGTTGAATATGGCAGCACCATAACTTGAAGGAATACAAGCAGGTTATTAAATGTTAAATAGATTTTTGTGCTCTGTTTTAGTCCTTTACATTAGTTAAATGTTATAATTTTGATATTCTCACATGTTGTAAGTAACATTCATAGAAATTGAAGGTTTATAATACATTAGGCTCAATTAATATCTTGCTGACAAACTAAAAAAGAACAATCTTGTCCATGTTATATACAACTAGAGTATAATAGCAACAAATAAACGTAAGACTGTATAATCTGAACAGATTTTATGTAATGGGTGGTTATATTATTTTTATCAGTCATAAACATTTGCAACAGTGGAAAGAATCAGCCATAAATCTATTTCTTACGCACCTTTAATACTCACTGTTACCATAGGAATAATAAGTAAATACATGGTATGAGCTACAAAAGCAAAAAGCACAAATGTTGTCTTTCTGTTGCAATGATTACAACCCTCTTATACTAACCCACTGGTACATTGTGTACCAACCACTAGAATCAATCAAGTGATTGTGGCACAATATTTTCAGGGAAAATTAGACATTTCTCTCATTTATAATACAGATTCCAGTTTTTGGACCTGTGACGCTTTTTTGACTAAATGGTAAAAACAGTAAAAGCCTTTCGATCTCATTTTCAGTCACAGCAATTTTTTTTCAATATCGTTTCCCCGTCAAAATTGATTGGTAAGTCAGTTCTGAGAAATAAATAGACAAAATGATTTAGTTTTATCTATTCGAATCGGCAACATTACAAAGGAGTAAAATGATAGTAACCTATTGGTTGAAGACTGGTGTAGGGAACGTCAGATGCTCTTGCTGATATTTTATTTAAACCTTTAGCTCACAGGCCTTGACAGCCAATGGATTTATCACTGTAATTGTAGACATCCGCAGCTAAAATAAATAATACAACATTTTAAAATTAAAAATGTACATTTATTTTCTGATCCCTTAGTTTTAAGGTTTTGTCTCATTTTTAAACTTCTCAAATAAAATAAATTTTAATTTTTCTCTATTTTCTATCTAAGCAAAATCAAAGCTGTTTTCATTCACCTCTCGAGTCTTATAGTAGAATGCCCATCAATCAAATACATTGATTTACATTGTTAACAGATAGAAAACACTTTGAAATCAGTGCCGGATCAGAGGAAATTTTGATGGCTGCCAGACATGGTTGAAATTCCATTCAGTCACACCAAGCAATGTTTAATGTCTCATCACATTTACAGGGATGTAGGCTTTGTTTTATATCTTTTTAACTTGCAGAATTAATATCAATATGTTTGGCTGTTATAATGCTTTGATCAGAGAAACCAGTGTTTCTTGCACTATGAGATAGAGATGAGCAACTGAATTACCTATGATCAAATCAGTAATTGTATTTATGGCCATATAATTAAGTGAACAGCTTTTGCACATGCAGTTTTGTTGATACAGGGTTTTAATACCTCAGGACATTAGGTTTTGCTGAAGCTTTCACATTCCTCAAGGCCAAATTTATGCATTCATCAAGACGTAGTAGAAAAATTAACTCCCAAAAGAAAGTTGCTTTGGATGGATTGAGAAATAAACTTGTACAAAACTTACATCTCCTAACCCAAACTGTCTTGAAACAGGATTTGAAAAGAGGACCGACGTTTGGTAACCAAACCACTTCCAGGAGCTGGGTGTCAGATGTTTGCTATCTTCCAGTACTACCACTGGCTGTCTGGGTTTGCTACACTCAGACTATCTGGCTACTAAAGGGAGATGAGAATTGCTGCATGGAACCGGTGCATTCCCAGCACTGTTTACAGTCAGGAGGGCAGGAGTGCTCCACTTCACTCAGCCCCAAGCAAGCTATTAATCTCCCAACAATCAGTTCACCACTCCATCCACCTCCTGTCATTTTCTTTGGGAAGGGCGATTAGGACAAGTGTGCCTGAGATTGTGTCAATACTTAGTGAGTTCACCACACAGGCAAAATTGAAAATCATTACTTTAAGCTGAGCCTAAGGATCTATTGGCAATGTCTGTCAGACTGCAATTGGTTTTAAATCATTCTAGTGCAGGTGACTCAAGAATCAAGGATAACAATTTCTAAAAACACTAAATTCAATTTCCAAATCAATATTTCCCACACCAGGCCTGAAGTGTCCATACAACAAAAAAAATCACAGCACATAGCATTACATTTTTCTTTAACATGAATAAACAGTTTGCTGAAACGTACATTTACTAGGAGCTTTGAATTACAAAGCGTTCAGTCATTATAGAACAATGGTAAGATGCTGCTATCAGTGCAATTTGCCATCTATTTTATATTCTTTTGTATAAATGTGACATTGAATTTTATTAAATAGTGATGTGAGTGAATACCTTCCATACTTCTCCAGTAAATGTCATTTTTTTGGCCTTCTTTCACAAAAATAATTTCAAAAAATAATAGCATGTGATGCAGTTTTTGAGCAAAATGTATTTTCACAAGCATAAAAGCACCCTGACTAATGGTTAGAATGCTAAAGGAAAATTGTTCCCTCAGAGACTAAACAATAAGCCAATCTTTATCTTCTACAGTAAGAATTATCCATATAGTTACCCTCTTTAACTCTTTGCCCGTTTTTCTTTAAAATTTCATTCGTCAAAAGTTAAGACCATAAGAACATAAGAAATAAGAGTGGAAGTGAGGCCATTCAGCCCATCGAGTCTACTCCGCCGTTCAATCATGGCTGATAGGCATTTCCACGCCACTTATCCGAAACTCTCCCATATCCCTTAATTCCTTGCAAGATTAAGAATTTATCAATCTCTGTCTTGAAGACATTTAACATCCCAGCCTCCAATGCACTCTGTGGCAATGAATTCCACAGGCTCACCACTCACTGGCTGAAGAAATGTCTCCTCATTTCTGTTCTAAATTGACGCCCTCTAATTCTAAGGTTGTGTCCACGAATGCTAGTATCCCCACCTGACAGAAACAAATTCCCAGCTTCCACCCTTTCTAAGCCATGCGTTATCTTGTAAGTTTCTATTAGATCTCTCCTCAACCTTCTGAACGCTAATGAATACAATCCCAGGATACTCAGCCATTCATCGTATGTTAGGCCTACCATTCCAGGGATCATCTATGTGAATCTCTGCTGGACACGCTCCAGTGCCAGTATGTCCTTCCTGAGGTTTGGGGCCCAAAACTGGAAACAGTATTCTAAATGGGGCCTAACCAGAGCTTTATAAAGTCTCAGTAGCACCTCACTGCTTTTACATTCCAACCCTCTTGAAATAAATAACAACATTACATTTGCTTTCTTAACCACAGACTCCATCTGCAAGTCAACCTTTGAAGAATCCTATACTAGCAGTTGCCACTAGGTTGATAGAATTGTTAAAAAGGCATACGGTAGGTCAGCTTTTATTGGTAGAGGATTGAGTTTCTGAACCATGAGGTCATGCTGCAGCTGTAAAAAAACTCTGGCGTGGCTGCACTTGGAGTATTACATACAGTTCTGGTCACCGCATTATTGGAAGGATGTGGAAGCTTTGGAAAGGGTTCAGAGGAGATTTACTTGGATTTTGCCTGGTATAGAGGGAAGGTCTTACAAGGAAAGGCTGAGGGACTTGAGGTTGTTTTCATTGGAGAGAAAAAGATTGAGAGGTGACTTAGTAGAAACATATAAGATAATCAGAGGGTTGGATAGGGTGAACAGTGAGAGCCTTTTTCCTCAGATGGTGATGGCTAGCATGAGGGGGCATAGCTTTAAATTGAGGGGTGATAAATATAGAACAGATGTCAGAGGCAGTTTCTTTACTCAGAGGGCAATCGGGTATGGAACAGTCTGCCTGCAACAATAGTAGACTCACCAACTTTAAGTACATTTAAATGGTCATCGGATAGACATATGGATGAAAATGGAATAGTGTAGGATAGATGGGCTTCAGATTGGTTTCACAGGTAGGTGCACCATTGATGGCCAAAAGGTCTATACTAGACTGCACTGTAATGTTCTATGTTCTAATGTATCAATTTTCCTTCGTAGTATGGATTATGTAGTCATCACTGTTGCTGTTCGGTTATTTCATGTCATAATAATTTGACAAATCAAATCACTCTTCCTTCATTTTTTTTATGATCTTAAAGTTCTCCACACCATTGAAACACTTAATACCAATCAAAATAGTATGTTTGATTTATCTCATCGAATCTTTGAATATCTCAGATTATTAATTATTTCAGTCTGATTCTTTGTTTACCATTATTAGTTGCAATGAAAAGAGCCTCAATTTTTCTCACCATTCATAAAGCTTCAGATCACTGTTAAATCAGTTATCTCTCCATACCTGCCATAATGCAGGCATAATGTGGGACAAACTTGAGTCATGGAGAACAGGTGACTCTTCCACTCAATTGCTTACATCCCTGTCCTTTGTGGATATGTGTTAGGGGTTGTTCTAAGAATTCTGATGAGTTCATCCTTCAGTTACAGCTCTGCAAATTAACTCTGTGAATGTTGAGTGGATTCTACAATAAACCTATAAAAACTTTCAAAGTATCCTTAGTTAAGCAATTCATTTGACAGCAGATCAGATACCTTGATTAATAATGAATTTTTTTTTCTGAATGGCAACTTTCCCTTTAAGTACCTTCAGTTTGTAGAATTTCTGTGAGAAGTATAATATTAGAGTTTAAGAGTTGAAATTTACAGTGTTCCATTGGCAGATTTGAAGGTATAAGTGGGCTCATGAAATGAAGTGCATAGCCTTCCCAATCCCTACAATTCATCCACAGTAGTCTTCCATTTTTGGGGACACATTCCTTGAGCCAATTAAGGCCCACACGTAGGCACCCAATGGTCAGCTAAGTGCCTGATATCACTTCTGCTGCTATTTTATCCATGGCAGGAATAGACCCACCCTGAGCAGATAGCCCAGTCGTATTAGATAGGAAGAGTACTTCCTTTGAGAGTCCACTGTGTCCATTGAAACCCAACCTTCCCTGAGTTAGAGTGGTGCTGGAAAAGCACAGCAGGTTCACAGAGTATCTGCTGTCTGTGTGCTCCAATCAACACCACTTCTGTTGCCAGCCATTTCAACTCTTCCTCACATTCCCTTGGTGACATGTCCATGCTGGGGCTCCTCCACTACCAAACTAAGTCCACACACAAACTGGAGCAGCAACACCTCATATTCTACCTCAGAAGCTCACAGCCCAATGGCCTCAACATAGAGTTCACCAGCTTCAAAATCTCCTGACCCTCAACCTCATCCCATGTCCAGCCTTCCCTCTCCTCCCCACCTCCTTGACCGGACCTAACATGTCCATTTTCCTCCTCACCTATCCGCTCTACCCTTCCCACTGACCAATCACAAAGGCTCCCTACCCACCCACCTATTACCATCCCACCTGCCTTTCCCCCAGTCCCATCCCTCTTATTAATTTCTCAGCTCCCTTCCCTCTTCCCAGTCCTGATGAAGGATCCTGACCCAAAACGTCAACTCTCCTGCTCTTCTTATGCTGCCTGGCCTGCTGTGTCTTCAAGCTTCATATTTTATCAACTATAACCTTTTGTAGGCTCCTTATGTCCTCATCCCCAACACATTTTGTGACATCAGTAAATTTAACTGCCATATCGTTTTGATCCCTCCATCCAAATCATTTCTATCAATTGTAGAGTTGAGGCTCTAGCACCCATATTTATGCCAAACAACTCATGACATCCTGCCAGCCTGAAAAAAGATCCAATTATTGCCATTCTCTGCTTTCTGTCAGTAAAGCATTATTTTATTCAAGCTAATGTGTTGCCCCTAAACCATGAGCTTTTATTTTCCACAATAACCTTTAATAAGACACTTTACAGTACAATATATCCACAGGTTCTCCTCTATTTAAAGCACAAGTTACTTTGTCAAACAACTCCAGTAAATTAGTTATAAATGATTTACCTTTGACAAGACCACGTTGCCTCTGCCTGATTATCTTCAATTTGTCCAAGTGCCCTAATATAATGCAGTTAACAATAACTTACATTATTTTCCTGATGATGACTATTAAGCTAGTAGCCTTTTTGTTTTGTCTTCCTCTCTTTTTGAATAAAGGAATTACATTTGCTATTTTCCAATCTAAAGGAGCCTTCTCTGAATCTAATGATTCAGGAAAACCAAATAATTGGAAAATTAATGCAAGCACATCAATTACTTTGTTGGCTATTTCTTATAAGACTGTAGGATGAAATTCATCAGGAACTGAGGACCTGTCAGCTCACAATTGCAATAATTTACTCAGTAATACTTCCCTGGTAATTGTAATTTTTCTGAGTTCCAAATTCCCTTTCAATTCCTGAATTGGAACTATTTCCGATGCTATTTGTATTCTCTCTCTGATGATGACCAGTGCAAAAAAATCTATTCAATTCATCTCCATCTTTTCATCCTCCATTCCTAATTCCCCAGCCTCATTTTTTACTGGAAATTGGCATCAACTAGACATGGTCCTCATGAGAAGACATGGTCTGTCTAGTGCTCTCCACCCCCACATCTATTCAAGTGCAGATTGAGGCATTGACCACTGCAATATCAAACAGCATATTGAAGGTGTACCTTGAGAAAGTCTCACAATTCCAAAAATAATTCCTTACACAAGTAATGATGTCACATAACAGCACTTGTCACTGTCAGTAGAATAGGCCAAAGTGAGGACTGCAGATGCTGGAAATCAGAATCTAGATTAGAGTGGTGCTGGACAAGCACAGCAGGTCAGGAAGCATCCGAGGAGCAGGAAAATTGACATTTCGGGCAAAAGCCCTTCATCAGGAATCACTGTCAGTAGAATAACTGCTACCCATCAAAGGTTGACCAGGAAGTGTCAATCCACGTTCAACACCATAATTCCAACAAAACACATCTCCAAACGTCCAGGTGTAGGACTCTGCTTCCCCCTTCTGCAATTGAATCCTCGAACTTTTGATCTACAGACCACAGTCAGTAATGATGGGTGACAGCATTGCCTTCATAATAATCCTCAATACCAGAGTCCTGTAAGGCTCCATACTCAGCCCCATACTATTCTCTGTATGCATACATGACTGTGTGGACAAATTCAGCTCTAACTCCATTTACAAGTTTGCTGATGTCAAACGACGATGAGAGAGAGTTCAGGAAGGAGATAGACAGCTTCATGGCATGGTGTAAAGAAAACACCATGGTTGAGACTTTCATGTCCCTAGTAGTTAATATCACCAACGATCTACGCTGGCCCATCTACATCAACACTACAGTCAAAAAAGCACAACAATGTCTCTACTTCGTCAGAAGTCTAAGGATGTTCAGCCTGCCCACAATGACTCTTAATAGTGTTTATAGATGCACCATAGAAAGCATCCTATCCAGATGCATCACAGCTTAGTATGGCAACTGCTTTTTCCAAGATCGCAAGAAATTACAGAGAGTTGTGAACGCAGCGCAGTCCATTACGAAAACCAGCCTTCCTTCTGTCTACACTTTCTGATACCTCAGGAAAACAGCCAACATAATCAAAGACACCCCCCAACTCCACCCCAGTTATACCCTCTTCCATTGGACAGTTGATTCAAAAGTTTGAAAACTCAGACTAACAGCTTTAAGAGCAGCTTCCTCCCCGCTGTTATCAGACTTATAAATGGACCTTTCATGTATTAGAGTGGATTATGGCAAATAACAGCTTTTGAAAACCTATGAGTATTATCAGTACAAGAAGGTTAGATTTATATTAGGAATGACACTAGTGTCAGAAAATGATGTTTTTGCATAATTGTCTGTAATATATTTATAATTGTGAAAACACAAACTGATGAAATCCATCACATATATGACATGGGTCAGTTCTCAGCTTCATGTTTGAGACCTCAATATGCACATGTTTAGTTCTACATTTTGTAATATTTTGATATTTCTGGAGTCATACATATACTTATATTTCCTCTTTTCTTCTAAGTAGCCAATAAAAAGAAAGAAAATAACTTATCATAGGGAATGACTTAACAATTACAATATGACATGGAAAATAAAATCTTAATGAGTGATGAATCAGAAAATATATTTAAATGTAAACTCGTACACTTTACATCAAAATCCATAGTGAAAAATCAAACAAAAGCAGTTCAATCCTCAAGAACTATTTTGAAAATCTTTTATGATATTTTGATTTTCCATTAAAGTGTAATAACTGCATAATTTCCTTTCATAATTTCAATTGAATCAGTGGTGCAAAGTACAGCATGTAGTTCAAAACAGTTCTCACGGTGTCATTCTAAGACCATCTTTTTACATCCTCTGGCTGAAACATTGTTTGGGTGTATCGGGTGGGGTTCAGGAGAAATTCCACAAATTAAGAAGCAATCTATACTTAAATCAAATGATTTTCATTTGGGAATAGTCATTAATATATAGAAAGTGGAATTTCATAACCTCATCATTAATATATGTCTCTTTCATTTACTTCATATTTATTTCTTAAATAACATGGACAGGCTGACAGCTGAATTCTTTTTAATATTTAAAATGCCAAAATCCAATTAATTCCGCCATGGATCTAACCATTCCTATATTAGCTGTCAGGCTGTTCAGTGTAATGTTTGAATAAAGGTTGACAATTACCATGTTGTCACTTTTGCACAGTAAAGATTATTTTCAAGATTAAATGTAAAAGCTGTCTTGTTTAAGATAGGCAAATATTTAGGGTTCACATTAAGGTAAAATTACCTTTTTGGCTTTTTATTAATAGCTGTATTTCAGATATAGAAAAGAAAATTTTATAAAAGGCATATTGTGCTAAGCACAGCTTGGGTTAAAAGGGGCTTAAATGATGAGAAAAGAAATCAGAGAGCTAAGCATTCAATTATAAAGATATAAAGTTGTAGATGACTGTGGGAACTAAGGTGATTTCTGTGGGTCTGAAGTGCTGCTAAAAAGTGAGTTAGATCGCAACACTGTGATGTGTCTTGATTTAACTGTAGATAAATGGTTAACAAATCTCCTTTTGTAGTATGCTTATTTTGAGTCAAAAGCTTTAACAAAATGGGCACATAATGATAATTTGTAATATAAAGGGACACTGATTTATGAACATTGTTGGATATCCTTTGAATGTGGGAGTATTAGAATAGGGGTCAATGTTTGGCAGTGCTGGAATGGAATTTAAGGGAATTTGAGAATTTGGAAATACTGGTGGAAGCCTCAGTGGTTCTAGGAGCATTTAACTCCCAAATATGCATTTAGAGTGGCTTTGGACCATGGAGGATAGTGCTTTATTGCTTGTGGATAATAAAAAGGGGTCATGAGTTTTCAGATCTGAATGGAAGAAAGTTCTGGAATTCTGGACTTCGGAGGGTTTTAGACATTTTGGTTATAAAACCTCATGAATGTTACTGTAATGTATCATTTTAGTTGGGAGCAGAAGACCCACAAACTATTTCACATACTGATCTTAATCTCCTCTAATCCCTCAATTACCAATCCTCCACAACGGATGCAAGCTGGTATCCTTTACTGCTCCTTTTGTACTATCAAGCACTCCTGCATCTTTATATCCTCTCACCCTGTATCCTTTCTCCCTCATTTCCTCTCTCTGTTCTAATTCATTCTTTTCTCTCAAGTGTTCTCTTGATCTTTTGCTCCAACTTCCTCTCCTCTCTGTTTCTCGAACATCCTCTTTGCCCAGTTTCATAATTATTGACAATAGCTTCTTATCTGACAAACCGGAGCAATCTTCCAACTCAGCTAACACTGTCTGGCATTTCTTTTTGCTGCAGAGGCTGGTAGAATTTAAGGTTTCTGCTCATTGCATTACACAGTGCCAGTTGCTGTTTCATCTTACTTGCAGTTTCAGTTGATTGATCAAGAGTTGCACTTGCCAAGTGAACACCAGCTGCCACATTAATGTTAAAACTAATTAAATCCAAAGTGATTTCACAAGCTCGCAAACAGATAAATATTTTTTTTTTGCATGTCCACTTCTAAATCATTTTTTTCTTTGCTTGCTCAGTTTCAAAAATTCTTGTTCATGCAATGTGTGCACCTTTTCCACTATCTACTATGTGCACTGGTTAAAGTAACACTTGTTGTTTCTCCCTAACCTGTGGAAGGTGACAGTGAGCTACTTTTCTGAATCACAATAGTCTTTAGTGCATAGAGATGTCATAATGCTACTACAATGGGAGTTTCAGGATTTTGACCCAGCAACAGTGGGAAAGCAGTGATATATTTCCAAGTCAAAGATAATGTCTGCCTTGGAAGGGAACTTGCAGGAGATGATATTCCCACATAACAGTTGTACTTGTCCTGCTCAGTCATATAGACAGTGGCTTTGGAAGGTGTTGCCACAGGAGCCTTTGTGATCTACAATAGTGCATTTTCTAGAAGGTACACATTGTGGCCGTTGTGGTGAAGGGAATGAATGTGGAATGTTATGTTTGAAGGACCAGTTATGTGACCTGCTTTGCCCTGGACTTCTTAAATGCTCTTGAAGCTGCAACATTCAAGCAGTGTCGAGTATTCCATCACTCTCATGACTGGGCTTTGTTGATGTTTATTGCATTATTTCACTGTATACAGGTTGCACGAGACCTCTCATACTTTTCCAGTGACTATTTCTGTCTCTACCTTCTGTCTATCCAGTGGTTATCACTTTCTTCCATGTATTAACCAGTTCAGACTCCCTTACAACACACTTTATCCAATCTTATCTACAATATGAATTCTGAGCAAAATGTGCTAGTTGGAATGATATTTTGTGTTTTGTTGAGGAAAATGATGTTGGCAACAAGGTCAAAGCGGTACCTTCATCACTTTTTTCTCTCGTCCTAGATAAATTTCTTTCAGTTACACAGGTTGTGAAAATTCTCATTGCCTTCCATCAGTCAAGCCCCAAAATGGAACTCCCTGGAACAATGCAACACAAGAAATGGCTTTGGTGGCAAGAATACCTTTTAGAATAATGAAATTAGGAGGAGAAAACATTATCAAAACCATATACATAGCAAAAGGGCTTTGGAGATAGAAATATTATAAAACAGATATTTTCATATCTTTGACAAATGATTCAAGGTCAGTGGGGCAAAAATCCATTGCTTTTATAATCAATAGGAATGATATTCTAGTGAGCTTACATCTTAAGCAAATATTATTAAAGGGCAGGTATGTTATATTATAGCTGGGAGACATTTCTTTCAATATTAGTGACATCAACCACATTTTCATTCTTATACCATTCATCTTGCACATTTCTTCAATTAAATAGCTACATTAGTTGCCATTTTTAAGTTTGCAGTAGAATCATTGTGAACATCAAAAACCCAATTAATCCTCTGATTTTTACCACAAGAGATGTACTAGATTAGTTATAAAAAACTGTAAAGTATTTCGAAAATCTTTTTTGTCCAATGGAGATTGCTTGCTGGAATTTCATATTCCCACACTTAGGATATTGGCTGATACAATAGCAATTGCTTAAACAAGACCTCTATTTCCCAAAAGTAGACTCTGTGAAAAATTAGAAGACCTTTAAAGGCATGAATTGAATACCACTATTCATGTAAAGGAGTAACATCAGTATTCACACTCAATTGAACTACAATTAAGCACATTTAATGCATTGTTAAGCACATTAAATGGTCATTAATCAATGATTGCTATTTAAATCAGATTACTAAAAGCAATTTTAAAGGCATTTCAATTATGAATGGTTATGAAAATGACCAGGATGTAAATGACCTGCACTCTTAAATTGATTACTTAGTTACAATGCTTGCTTTACAAAGTCTCCAAAGATAAGGAGGTGATTTTACAGTTCAAATTTGGGTCCACGATACAAATAAGTTGATCCTCTTTAACTTGCATAAACATTTGAGCTGCTCAAGACACTAAGACCCAGGGAGCTGAATTTTCCCAAAAAACAACTGTGTCAATTTAATGGAGTTGCGAGAAGGATCTGTCTGTGCGAACTCTAGCAGGTCATCTCATGTAATTCTTCTCACCGTGCATCAATGGTGTCCCATGCATATTATTATGCACTCACCAATGGCAAAAGTACTTGCTACTGTCAAGACCTCTCAGGATTCTCAGTGTTGCCACCATCTTGAAACACTTGCTATGCACCATGTCAAGCCCTGAAAGTTGCAGTGTTAGAAGGACTGCTCTGGAGTGCAGGAAAAATGTTAATGACCTTTGCGCTCCACAAGGGTAGAAGCTATCATCTTCTTTCTTTCGCCTTCGCATTAATTCTGCTCGTGCACCCACTTCCCACCAATGCTCATGATCTACTACTCTCACAATTGTCATCAACATCTTTCCTCACTCACTCACACCCCACCAATAGCTCACCCTACCAACCCTGTATGGCTTCTACATTGATTAGTTACTCACTCAGGGCACTTCACCACCCATCCCAGATCTGCACTAAAACTAACAGCTGTGCCCACTACTTTCATCTCACACAATCCCTCCCTTTGTCTCATGCAGGTGTATATTCCCTCAATAGGGCAGAGACAGACAAGGTATTAGGTGCCCCATATCTGTCTCCTCACATCTTACAAGGAGAGCATCCTTATCTTAAGTGGAAAAGAGTGTGACAAGTCATTTGTGATGCAAGATGTCATGTCTCAGTAACCAAGTCAGAATCATTATCAAGTGCTGTGCTGCTCCCCTATTACCATCATTGTGAATGTCTTATTAACAGGCCCAAACTTTGCCCCAGTTTCACAACTCATCGTCTCTTGTCTCCAGCATGCACAAGTGGCTGCCCTGAAGGAGCAACCTGTCTAGACATGATCTCTTCCCCCACCTCAGAGGAAGACTCCATAGATTTTTCAGACGGTCTTCTGCACTCTCCACCAGCTCAGGTACTGTCACCTGGGTGGTACTTCAGCAAGAATACAGTCACGGGTACATGCTGATGAGCAAATCAATGTCATATCTCTGTAGCTGGCTGAAGAAGGAACGCTTCAGAGAACATGCCTTCTGAGGACTGCTGCGCATCAGGCAATTTCTCAGGCCCAGACAAGAGAGGATCCCATGGCATTTCACATTCATAACTTCATTCAAATGGACGAGGATACATATGAACAGCTCTGCAGTGGGTATCAGCTTCTTGGCGGTTGAAGGGTGATGTGGGTCCTGACCATCCAGATGCATATGTTCCTCACTCATTCCTGTGGATACTCTTAATGCAGAGGATACAGGAACACTCACATCTACTCTGTGTTGATCCATTGAAGATGGTTCCAATGATCATATTTGGGAAAAACCAGAAACTCAGCAGCTCCTCAGTAATGTGATCATTCATTCAGCAATTGCAGTACGCACAAACACTGACACATGGAGACCCTGATAAGGAAAGCTGCCTCTGCATTGACATTGCACATCACTGCACAGATTCAGATAGCTGCTGCTCACGCATCTAATCACATGTACAGTAGGAGATCTTACAGATGGCGACAATAATGAAGACCTCTCCTCCAAATCTCAGTATCGATGAATGGTGACATTATAAATGGATACTGGTGTGGACATTTTATAAGAACATATGAAATAAGAGCATGAATTGGCCATTCAGCCCCTCAAGCCTCATTCAACGAGATCATGGCAGGTCTGCCCCAGGCCTCAACTCCTCTTTGTGCCAGCTCAGCATAATCCTCAATTCTCTGCTATTTTAAAAATCTGCCTACTTTGTCTTTAAATATTCAGTGATCCAGCCTCTGCATTAATGAATTACAGACAGCCACTATCTTCCGGGAGAAGTTCCTTTCCATCACAGTTTTAAATGAGTATTCTGCAACATGTGCCCTGTTTCAAGATTCTCCCACTAATGGTAACATTTTCTCAATATATATCCTATGAAACCACCTCAGAATCTGATATGTTTCGATAGGATCATATTTCATTCTTCTGAACTGTAATGCTTAATCTGTTTAGCTGGCTTTCATAACTTAACCCCTTCATGTCATGAATCATCCTAATGAGTCTCTTCTGAACTGCAACAATAGAGATTCAGTTGGCCAATTCCTGGGATGAAGGGGTTCATGGTTCAAGATATGAAGTAAGCCCTACTTTGCAGATTAGAACCTTGGAGGTTAATTGTTACCTTGGTAACTAGGGTTAATCTTCCATGTCTGCAGACATTACTTGTTCCCCACAATTATCAGTAGGATTGATTTGAAGTCATGCATCATATGGTCAAGAGTGTTTATCACCAGCATATCGCACATTAATAGCATTTTGTAATAATTGATGCCCTTCTGTGAGAGTATCTGATTAATGCTATTGTCCTTGAAGGGCTCACTTTGCACAAATATGCACCTCGCTGCTTCAGAGAAAGTGACCATACTTCCTCCAATCTGGATGGGGTGACAGCCATTGTCATTTTCATTGCGGATTTGAGATTTGGATAAGAATGAAAAGCAATACACATCACTCTTCAAGAGTGAGCCCAAGCTCAACCTCTCAATCGAGGTGTTCCTTCATGTCTTGCTGTCCTTGTCAACCCATCAGCCGTGATGACTGTTGATGACCACCCCTCCAGTACCTCTTGCCTTCCCTTATTCTATTGTATCCCACCCTTATATGTCAAGCTGTACCTGTTCACAAATATTATCCCTTCTGCATTCCAGCATACTGCCCTCAATCACTACAATTGACTACTGCTATATCTTCATCACAGTAGTGGCACTGATAATGCCCCTAGACTTTCAGTTAACAGCCCACCTCTCAGACTTTCTGTGGTCCAGCCCACTGATCAACTTGGAAAGACAGCCCTGATTGATAAATGACCAGAGCTCTGAACAAGCTCTGTGCAGTTCCCCAACTGACTTACTGCGAGTCCCAAGACTGGATGCACCTGACCTGCAGTTCTGACAATGGCTCAGTCTCTGGACTGTAGAATTACAGGCCCCCTGATTCTGGACACTATAAGTGGCAACTTGACTGTGTCCCAGCCGCTGGACTAAGATCAGATGATACCTTTGACATACTGTATACTGTGGCCTGTGACTTAAATGCAAACTCTTGTGATCTGACAGAGGATTACACTATGTCATAGAGTCAGAGATATACAGCATAGAAACAGACCCTTTGGTCCAACTGGTCCATGCTGACAAGATATCCTAAATTAATCTAGTCCTATTTACCAGCACTTGGCCCATATCCTTCAAAACCCTTCTTATTCATATACTCATCCAGATGCCTTTTAAATGTCGTAATTGTACCAGCCTCCACCACTTCCTCTGGCAGCTCATACACCACCCTCTGTAAGAAAAAGTTTCCCCTTAGGTCCCTTTTATATCTTTTCCCTCTTACCCTAAATCTATGCCCTCTAGTTCTGGACTCCTGCATCCCAGGGAAAAGACCTTGTCTATTTATTTATCTTATCTATGACTCTCATGATTTTGTAAACCTCTATAAGGTCAGCTCTCTCAGCCTCCAAAGCTCAAGGAAAATAGCCCCAGCCTATTCAGCCCCTCCCTATAGCTCAAATGCTCCAACACTGGCAACATCCTTGTAAATCTTTTCTAACCCCCTCAAGTTTCACAACATCCTTCCTATAGTATGGAGACCAGAATTAGAACATAGAACATAGAACAGTACGACACCATACAGGTCCTTCAGCCCTTGATGTTGTGCCAACCTTTTTTCCTACTCTAAGATCAAACCAATCTACGTACTCTTCAATTTATTTCCATCAATGTGCTTTTCCAAGTGTTGCTGAAATGTCCCTAATGTATCAGACTCTATGACCACCACTGGCAGTGCATTCTATGCACCCACCACTCTATCTGTAAAGAACCTACCACTGACATCTCCCCAAACCTTCCTCCAATCATCATAAAATTATGCCCCCTTGTGATACCTATTTCTGCCCTGGGGAAAAGTCTCTGGTTATCCACGCCTCTTATCATCTTGTACCTCTATCAAGTCACTTTTCATCCTTCTTTGCTTCAATGAGAAAAGCTTTAGCTCCCTCAACCTTTCTTCACAAGACATGTCCTCCAGTCCAGGCAGTATCCTGGTAAATCTTCTCTGCACCCTCTTTAAAGCTTCCACACCCTTCCTACACAACCAGAACTGAACACAATATTCCAAATGTGGTCTAACCAGGGCTCTATCGAGCTGCAGCATAACCTCACAGCTCTTAAATTCAATCCCCCTGCTAATGAAAGCCAACACACCGAAAGCCTTCCAGCCAACCCTCTCAACTTGGGTGGAAACTTTGAGGGATCAATGGACATGGACCCTAAGATCCTTCTGTTCCTCCACACTGCCCAGAATCCTGCCTTTAACCCTGTATTCTGTATTCAAATTCAACCTTCCAAAATGAATCAATACACAGTTTTCCATGTTGAACTCCATCTGCCCCTCAAAAAGCCATGCTGACTATCTCTAATCGAACTATGGTTTTCCAAGTAATCATAAATCCTGCTTCTCTGAATCCTCTCCAATAATTTGCGCACCACAGACTAAGACTGACTGGTCTGTAATTCTCAAGATCATCCCTATTCCTTTCTTGAACAAGAGAATAATGTTTGCCACCCTCCAATCATCTGGCACTACTCCAGTCAATAGTGAGGACACAAAGATCATCACCAAAGGCGCAGCAATCTCTTCCTTTGTTTCATGTAGAAACTTTGGGTATATCCCGTCTGACCCAGGGGACATACCTATCCTTATGTTTTTCAACATTTTCAGCACATCCCCCTTCTTAACACCAACCTGTGCGAGAGTATCAACCTGTGTCACACCTGTCCTCACAAACGATAAGGTCTCTCTCACTGGTGAATACTGAAGCAAAGTATTTACTAAGGACCTCCCCTTGCTCCTCTGATTCCAGGCACAAGTTCCCTCCGCCATCCCTGATCGGCCCTACCCTCAATCTGACCATCCTCTGGTTCCTCACACAAGGGTTGACTGCCTTAGGGTTTTTCTTAATTCTAACCACTAAAACTTTTTCATGCCCCATTCTAACTCTTCTAAATCCATTCTTCAGTTCCTTCATGGCTACCTTAGAGTCATAGAGTTGTAGAGAAGTACAGCACGGAAACAGACCCTTCGGTCCAACCCGTCCATGCCGACCAGGTATCCCAACCCAATCTAGTCCCACCTGCCAGCACCCGGCCCATATCCCTCCAAACCCTTCCTATTCATATACCATCCAGATGCCTTTTAAATGTTGCAACTGTACCAGCCTCCACCACTTCCCCAGCAGCTCATTCTATACACATACCACCGTCTGCATAAAAAAATTGCCCATTAGGTCTCTTTCATATCTTTCCCCCTCACCCTAAACCTATGGCCTCTAGTTCTGGACTCCCCAACCCCAGGGAAAAGACTTTGTCCATTTATCCTATCCATGCCCTTCATTATTTTATAAATCTCTAGAATGTCACTCTTCAGCTTCTGAAGCTCCAAGGAAAACAACCCTAGCCTATTTAACCTCTTCCCTATAGCTCAAATCCTCCAACCCTGGCAACATCCTTGTAAATCTTTTCTGAACTCTTTCAAGTTTTACAACATCTTTCCGATAGGAAGGAGACCAGAGTTGCACGCAATATTCCAACAGAGGCCTAACCAATGTCCTGTACATCCGCAACATGACCTCCCAACTCCTGTACTCAATACTCTGACCAATAAAAGAAAGCATACCAAACACCTTCTTCACTACCTTTGTTAACCTCTAGAACCCTATCAGATCCTTGCTTCCTCAACCTGAAGTAAGCTTCCTTCTTCCTCTTGACTAGATATTCTACATCCCTTGTCAACCAAGGTTCCTTTATCCTGCCATCTCTTCCTCGCCTCAGTGAGACAAACCTATCCAGCATTATCAGCAAGTACTCCCTATACAACATCCACATTTCTGTCATGCTTTTACCTGAGAACATCTGTTCTCAATTTAGGTGCCCCAATTAGCTTTGTAATTCCTCCTCCCCCAATTAAATACTTTCCCAGACCATCTGTTTCTTTCCCTCTCCATGATGACAGTAAAGGTCAGTGAGTTATGATCACGATCACCAAAATTACTAAGCACCAAATCCAATATGGACTTCCCTCTAGTTGGCATATCTACATATTGTATCAGGAATCCTTTCTGGACACACCTGACAAAAACTGCTCTTTCCAAACTATTTGGACTAAGAAGGTTCCCATCAATATTAGGGAAGTTAAAGTCACCTATGACAACAACCCTGTAACTTCTGCACCTTTCCAAAATCTGCCTCCCAATCTACTCCTCCATGTCTCTGTTGCTATGGGGGCTATGGGGGCGATGGGGGTGGGATCTGTAGAAAACTCCCAATAAAATGACTGCTCCTTTCTTGTTCCTGACTTCCATCCATACTGACTCTGTAGACAAACCTCAACAATCTCCCCTTCTGTAGCTATGATACTTTCCTTAATTAGTAATGCCACTTCCCCATCTTTTTTACCTCTCCCCCATTGAAACACCTAAACCCTGGAACATCCAACAACCATTCCTGGCCCCGTGATGTCCAAGTTTCTGTAATGGCCATAACATCATACTTCCAAGTACTGATCCATGCTCTAATTCAACACTCTTATTCTTAATACTTCTTGCATTAAAATAGATACACTTCAACCCATCACACTGACTGCAACTTTGCCCTATTAACTGTCTATCTCTCCTCACAGGCTCTCTGCACGCTGTATATGCTGTCCACTAGCTACTCCATCATCTGGTCTGTAGCTTTTGTTCCCACCCCACTGCCAAACTATTTTAAACTCTCCCAAAGAGATCAAGCAAACTTCCCACCCAGGATATCGGTGCCCCTCCAGTTCAGGTGCAACCCATCCTCCTTGTACAGGTCCCTCCTCCCCCAGAAGGTATCCCAATGATCCACATATCTCAAGCCCTTCCTCCTATACCAGACCTGCAGTCACATGTTCAGCTGCACTTGCTCTCTGTTCCTAGTCTCACGAGCCCTTGGCACTGGTAGCAATCTTGAGATCATTACACTGCACGTCCTGCCTTTTAGCTTCCAACCTAATTCCCTATATTAACTTTTCAGGTCATCATCCCTTTTCCTAGCTATGTCATTGGTACTGATGTGTACCACGACTTCTGGCTGCTCTCTCTCCCCCTTAGGAATCCTGGAGACTTAATCTGAGACATCTCTGACCCTAGCACCTGGGAAGCAACATATCATCGGGGAGTCTCATTTGCATCCACAGAATCTCCTATCTGTTCCTCTCACCAATGAATCTCCTATCACTATTGCTCTCCTATTCTCCCCCTTTTCCTTCTGAGCCACATAGCCAGAGACCTTCTCCTGGTAGGTTGCACGTAATGTCTCTGGTTCAGCCACAGCCCGAATATATCAGTTCAAGTAACCAGCAGTCCTCGTGCCCGCGTCCACTCCTGTTGAGCCCTTGCTCCGCTTATTCATGAGTTAAGTCTTTAACAGGGAAATTTATCTTCCCGGCAGCCCCCGGATTGCGGTCTCACCACCCCTGCTGCTGCAATGAATTGCACCACAACGTTCCAAAAGTAGCCAAACCAATATCCTGTACAGCAGCAATATGACCTCCCAACTCCTATACTCAATGCATTGACCAATAAGGTCAAGCATACCAAACGCTTTCTTCACGATCCTGTCTACCTGCAATTCCACTTCCAAGAAACAATGAACTTGCACTCTAAGGTCTCTTTGATCAGCAACACTCCCCAGGACCTTACCATTAAGTGTACAAGCCTGGTCTGGATTTGCCTTTCCAAAATGCAGCCCCTCATGTTCATATAAATTAAACTCCATCTGCCACTCCTCAGCCCATGGGCCATCTGATCCAAGATCCCGTTGTAATCTGAGCTAACCTTCTACGCTATCCACTACACCTCCGATTTTACTGTAATCTGCAAACTTACTAACCATACCTCATTTGTTCACATCCAAATGATAAATGACAAAAAGCAGTGGATCCAGCACCAATCCTTGTGTCACAGGCTTCCAGTCAGAAAAACAACCCTCTACCATCACTCTCTGTCTTCTACCTTTGAGCCAGTTCTATATCCAAATGGGTAGTTCTCCCATGTCAATGTCTTCTCAAAAACTCTTATCTTCCATGAATAAGATGAATTTTCAGTTAATCTGAGTTTTCATAATTCATTAAAAAATGTATTTCCTGATTAAAGCAGCATCCCATTTTTAAATTGTATATTTTTAGGAAAACAATTATAAAGATTCTAAATGCAATTCTTCAACAGTTCACACACAACTTTATTAATACTGGCCACTTTTCCCTACTCAGACAGTGCAAAATATTGGATCATAGCCTCAATTCAAAACTAAAAACAATTTAAGGGTAACCAAATATATAATTTCTGAGGAGGTTTGAATGTCCTATAGAAAAATGCTCAATAGAACATTTGCAGAAGTGCTGTGAATATTGCTTAATATTCAGCAAAACAATACAGTACAGTATATATTGATTATGTTTGTAAGTCAGTAAGTGTGGTATCCATTAGCTGTCCGTTGAAATATCACATTAATTTGAAAATGCTTTACTGTACTAGGTAAATTAGCAGCATCTAGTGGCAGAAATTAGGTTCAATCTTGGTTAAAGGGCATCTTTACTTAAGTGAGTGAAATGTTCAAACATATTTTCCTCAAAGCTAGTTATCAGGAAGAGTGGTTCATTTACATTTAAATACAACATTTAACTTCAACCTAACTTTTTGCAATAATTTGCAGTTGTAAATATCTCTGGGTCTCCAGAATATGTTTTATCCAACTTGGAATCCTTCTAATAAAGTAGAAAGGTTGGCAACGTAATGGCTATCATGTCTCCTGGTGAATCACTAACAATCTGATTTGGATACTTTCTTGAGCTTGCATTTGTCTCTGGGTTTCAAAATCAGTTGTATCATCGATAATCAGACAAACATTGGAAATGATGCCTAGTTTATGGACAGGAGAATACTGTGTCCAGTTCTGGTTGCCCAGTTATTGGAAGGATATTATCAAGCTTGAGTGTGTTCAGACGAGATGTCCCAGGATGTTGCTGGGAATGGAAGATTTGAATTATAAAGAAAGGCTGGATAGGCTGTGACCTTTCTGACTGGAATGTGGGATATTGAAGGTTTATAGAGGTTTAGAAAATCATGAGGGGCACAGATAGCTGAATGGCAGCTGTCTTTTCCCTAGGGTTGGAAGTCCAAGGTGAAAGGAGAGAGATTTAAAAAAGACTTGAGGCAAGTTTTTTACAGAGGGTGGTTTGTGTGTGGAATGAACTTCCTGAGGAAGTGGTGGATTCAGGTACAATTACAATGTTTAAAAGACATTTAGATAAGTACACAAATAGGAAATATTTGGAGGGATATTGGCCAGGGACAGGCAGCTGGGACTAATTTAGTTTGGGATTATGCTTGGCATGGACTAGTTGGACCGAAGGGTCTGTTTCCGTACTGGATGACTCAATGACTCTAAGTCATGAACTGAAACTGGATTACATTAGTGGCATAAAAGCATGGATCATGTCCTAATTGTAGCACTTCCAATTTTCTCATGATATTCCATAACTTCTTTGTAAACCAGGTCACAATGTTCGGCAAAGAATACTGTTTGAATGATCAGTACTTCAGGACTGGATTTATAATAATGTCAGAGACAACATTCACTATATAAATGATCCTAAATATAACATTGGAAACTACAGTAGATTGAAATTATAATTGTACTGTGACAAAATGCATGCAAGCTTCCTGATTACACGTACATGGTATCGTTGTAGTTTATTTATTAGAAAATATGCATGCTGATTTCAGTCAATATCTTGAATTACTTGATGAAATGCATTAAGCCAATTCATTCTTCAGTGACATATTGTTCTGGCATTAATAAAGGCTACTTAGTCATAATGCTATTTAAGCAATAATGTTACATTAGAAACATTTGTAGTCAGTGTCAAAGAGAAGTAAGTTAGAAAAATGATTTATTTCAAAAGGCAAAACATAAAAGTGTAGAAGTAATCTATATTCAAGGTATATTGAGTTGTTTTGGTTATGTTTTCCATAAAGTATTAATACTTAGAATATTTACTTTGGAATATTAATTTGTTCTCTGAAAGACTTAGTGCAATTGGTATTCATATAATTCTATAGGTTCCAATCATTCTTTTTGCGTTCTGTTTAACTGTTCTGAGTTTTGCTTTTACTCATCTAACAAAATTAATGAGCTACATATCCTAAGTGTAGTATGCATCAGAGGAACAGGTGAATTTGCACCTGTGATTCCCAAAATCATGGCTCTTTCTTTGCCTGCTGTCTGGATTTATTATAGACTGATTGATAGAGATTGATTGCGATGATTCATCAACAATTCCATTGGGATATACTTTGCTAAAACAAGGCATTGAACAGCATCTGCTATGTTTAGGGGTTTTTTTTGCCTGGCAACTTACTGAAAATGTGAGTTGATAATGTTACAGCGAGGAAAACATGGCAAATGACTATATCTCCTTAATCAAGCAGATTAAAACATTGAGGCAATAATGATATCAGAATTCAAGGATAATGACAAAGCAGGTGAATTTTGTGTAAAACCATATACAGGATCAGAAATAAATATTAGATTAGAGGAGAGAGAAGAATGCATAAAGAAAAAGTATAAAAATAACTTAAAATTGATATTTTGAAATCTACACCAATTAAAATCTGAAGTAATAAAACTTTCATAATAATAGTTGCATATGTCTTTTTTTCCGATGCCAGAGTGTTTGGATTGTAGTAATTAACACTTATCTAGCCATTAAATGGATACCTAGATTGGAATGGACTTTATTTAACCTTTTGCTAGAATCTTGTATTGTACTAACTGTGCAAATAAAACTTTATACAATGGCATGTTGCCACTTTATATAAAGGTAAACTTGCAGTGCAACTTGGAGAAAAAAAAATTGGCAATCTATTCCTTGACCAGTGTTAACCATAACTAATAGTGAGTCTGTTTCCCTCACTATTGTTTTGACAGGGAACGCTTTGCCAACATTATTGTGTTGTACAACTACCTGAAAAAAGAAGGAGATTACTGTTGGTCTTTATTTGTCTGACAATTCCTGCTTCTATTATGCAAAACTGCCATTGTGATGATGAATTTGTTGTGCAGTATATGCTGAATTGCTTCAAAAGTGAGATAAATATTTTTATTATAATTTTGCCAAAGAAATTAATGTTTGACTGTATATATTTGAATTGCGCTCAGTGGCTTTTCCCAGTTAAATACAATTCAAAATCTTGATGTTATTCATTTTAAAACAATGCTACTATTTTCTGCAGAACGTTTTAGATAATTACATCCTTCTGCATCATTATCTGTAATTTTTATCACAATGATATTGGAGCACAGTTGCATCATTTGAGAGAGAAAATAAGATTACAAAATACTGACACTTGAAATGCTGGCTGAATTTACATGAAGGTCAGTAAATATTTTATCCAAAAGGGTATTACACTGCAACAATTGTGATCGGGAGAGATTCTTTCAACAAACACAGGTCGGCCTCACTCGCTTCATTCCAGAAACTTAGTGAAAATATTGATACATAGAGCTTTAAGTTAAAACAATAGACATTAGTGGGAAAATGTCAAGTAAATGGATTTAAAAGCTAAACAGATAAGTCAATGCAATTGAGTAGTAATTTGGATAAGGACAAACAGAGTGCAACAGGAAGAAACAGATAGATTAATTTTATCACCTCCTGGAAAATGCACAATCCAACTGTCAGCCAATTTTTCTGGATGCAATTGGGCAGTGGGGTTGGGACCACACACATAGTGGTAATAGGCAAAACATTACCTATGTCAAGAAGCTAACTATAATTTTGAAGTTTTTAAATTATATTAGATGCACACATTATCCATAGAGTTTCAGTAGTTCACCAACAATGAAGAGGCAGCAGTAGGAACATCAGTACATAAGTACAGGAGTAGACCATTCAGCCCTTTGAGCCTGTTCCACTACATGACTGATCTGTGAGCAAACTTGATATATCTGCCTTTCCTTAAAACCTTTCCCTAACAAAAGTTTATCTATCTCATATTTAAAATTAACAACCGATCTGGCATCCGCTACCAACTGTGGAAGAAAGTTCAATACAGCTATCACCTTTTCTGTGTAGAAGTGCTTCCTAACATCTCTCCTGAATGGTCTACCATAACTCTTAGGTGTTGCTCCCTGTTTCTAGATCCCCAACCAGTGGAAATAGTTTATCTTTATTTACACTGTCCTTCCCTGTTAATATCTTGAAGACTTCAATTATATCACCTCTTAATTTTCTAATTTATAGAGAAAACACACATGATTTGGATAATCTCTCCTTATAATGTAAGTCATAAAGTCCAGGTATGCTTCTTGTAAATGAAGCATCTTGGCAGTTTAGTGGTAACTGGAACTGGAAGCCATTGAGAGTCATAGTCTTTTAAAAAATACAGGAAGGATGAGAGACAACAAAGCATAGAAATGAGAAAATGAAGACATTGTAATGTGGACAAACTCATTGGAGGCAGAATATGGGAAGGGTCTCACTTCGGTTCAGCTCACAACTAGGCGAAAGTGAGGACTGCGATTCTGGAGATTAGAGTCAAGATTAGAGTGGTGCTGGAAATGCACAGCAGGTCAGGCAGCATCCGAGGAGCAGGAAAATCAACGTTTTGGGAGGAACCCTTCAACAGGAATGAGGCTGGAAGCCTCGGAGGTGGAGAAGTAAATGGGAGGGGGGAGGGCTTGGGAGAAGGTAGCTGGGAGGAAGGGCTAAAGGTGATAGATCGGAGAGGACGATGGAGCAGATAGGTGGAAAGGAAGATTGACAGTTGGGACAGGTCATAAGGATGGTGCTGAGCTGGAAGTTTGGAACTGGGGTAAGGTGGGGTGGAGCAGAAATGAGGAAACTGGTGAAGTCCACATTGATGCTCACAACTGTTAGAAGAGTGCAATGCTTTGAGACTTGAATGCAATTTGTGTTAGTCTCATACAATCAGATTTTTTATTTCTCTATTGAAGAGAATGATAAAGAAAAAGATAAACATAAAAAGAGAGGAAGAAAGCCAGGTGCAGGTGCAGGCATGGGGAGATAACCTGTATCATTGGAGGAGCAACACAGTCATTAGTAAACAGATGATAAGGGCAAAGTTGTCTATAATTAGAGATGCAAAGTCACAGAAAGTGCTATTTTGCTCACAAAATCTAATGACAAACAAAGAGACATTGAAAAATAGGAACAACAGTAGACTATCTGGCTCTTTGAACCTGCTTCACCATTCAATATGATCATGGCTAATCATCCAATTCAGTACCATTTTCCTGCTTTTGCTCCAAATCATTTGATTCCCTTTAGCCCTAAGAACTATATCTGTCTCCTTCTGGAAACTGTTTAAGGTTTTGACCTCAACCGTTTTCTGCAGTAGTGAATTCCATAGGCTTGCCACCCTCAGGGTGAAGAAATTCCTCCTTATCTCAGTCCTAAATGGCGTACCCCATATCTTTCAACTTGACCACTAGATTTGGTCTCCCCAGTCATCAGGAACATATTTCCTGAGTTTATTCTGTCTAGTCTTAATAGAATTTCATAATTTTCTATGAGATTAGTTGTATGAACAGTTACGTTTTCAGTGTCTCTGATAACTATGACTGGTATCAGAGTTATGCTCAGTACTGAAACAGGATTTCAAGCCACTTGAATGTCCTGCCACCCATTGCATTTGACAGTGAGGATAAACATAGCCTTCACTTTGTATATTCCAAGATCATAAAAGTCAGCAAATCATCAGTGTATCAGGTTGATCACAGATATGCAGACTGTGATGCTTGAAGGGTGTTTCTGTTGTCTGAAACTCTGTTTCCAATAGGGTTCGGTGTTGAGGCCCTTGCTGTTTCTGATGCACATCATTGATTTGGAATTAAATGTTGAAAATATGATCAAGAAGCTTGTTGTTGATGCAAAAATTGATAGGGTTAGGAGGACAGCTGTAATTTGCAGGAGGATATCACTCGGTTGGTCAACAGGGCACAGTAGATGCAAATGGAGTTCAACCGAGATAAGTGTGAGGTAACATACTTGGGGAACGTTTACAAAGCAAAGTAATAAACTCTGAATGGTAGGACCCTAGAAAGAATGGAAAATATGTGTTGCTGAACATAGATACCTTGGAGCGCAAGTTCATAGTTCCTTGAAAGTGGAGTCCCAGATCGACAGGACAGTGAAGAAGGCAAATGTGCTTGCCTTTATTGGTAAATGCATTGCGTACAGGAGTTGGGAGGTCAGTTGCGTTGCACAGGGCATTGTTAGGCCACTATTAGAATATTGCCTTCAATTTTGGTCCCCCTGCAATCGGAAGGATGTTGTGAAACTTGAAAGGGTTCAGAAAAAATTACAAGATGTTACCAGGGTTGAAGGGTTTGAGCTATAGGGAGAGGCTGAATCAGCTGAGGGGTAACCTTACAGAGGTTAATAAAATCATGAGGGGCATGGATAGGGTAAATAGGTAAGGTCTTTTCCCCAGGGTAATGGATTCCAAAACTAGAGGACAAGGTATAAGATGAGAGGAGAAAGATTTTAAAGGGCCTGAAGGGGCAACGTTTTCAGACATCAAATGGTGTGTATGTGGAACGAGCTGCCAGAGGAAGTGGTGGAGGCTGGCACAATCACAACATTTAAAAGGAATCTAGATGGGTATAGGAATAGGAAGGGTTTAGAGGAATATGGACCAAATGCTGGTAAATGGGACTAGATTAATTTAGGATACCTGGTCAGCATAGATGAGTTGGACTGAAGGGTCTGTTTCCATGCTGTACAGCTCTGTGACAATCAGAGCGACCATGCTGTACACATTCACAGGTCTTTGAAAGTAGCAGGGAAGGTAGATAAGGTGTTTAAGAAAGTGAGTAAGGTATTTGCCTTTATCAGCCAAGGCATGGAATTCAAGAGCAAATAGGTTTTCTCTCAATGCATGTAATGCTGGTTGGGCCACAATTGGAGAACTGCATGCAGTTCTGGTCACCGTATTATCGGAAGGAAGTGATTGCACTACAGGGGAAGCAGAGGAGATTTACACAGGTAGTGCCTGGTCCTGAGGTTTTGAACAATAAAGAACAATTGGATGAGCTGATTTTGTTTTCTTGGAGCAGTGAAGATTGAGAGGGAACTTGATTAAAATTAATCAGGTTATGAGGGGCACTGATTGGGTAGTTCGGATGGCAATTTTTCCATTAGAAAAGACATTAATAACCAGGTGGCATAGATTTAAGGTAAGAGGAGAATTGAGGAAAAATTATTACACTTGGAGAACGAAGAGAGATTGAAACACATTGCCTGAAGGGTGGTTGAGTTAGGAACTCTTGTGACATTTAAGAATATTTAGCTTTCACTTGTGTTGTCATCGCTACCAGGGCTATGGGCTAAGACCTAGATAATGGTATTTGTGTAGTCAGATTTTTGTTGACCAGCAACAATTTATGTGTCTATGCCTAGAGCTTGGCAAATATATACACATTAGGTCATTCAGGTTGAGGTGTTAGTTGGATATGGATCTTTTGACCGAATGCACACGATGATCAAGGATTCTGCAGAGCAGTCTTGAGCCTTCATACACAGAATGAGGTTCTATTTGTTGAATATCCTGTTAATACGTGACCACAGGAAAAAGGGTCTTTTAGACATGTGCAATGCTCCAGAAAATTTTCGCAAATTTTACATTCTGAGATAGGTACTTTGGCTTGCAGATCACCCAGATGACTTTGTAGATTGGTTTTAGTCGATAAGGACTACACTCATTAAAGATGGTTCCTTATACCTATGTAGTATCCCAGTATAGAGGCTAAAAGGACTCACAAACTATTGCATTCCAGAAAATCTTTCTCGGCATTACAAATTCAATTTCATTAGGCCCAAGGCTTTCTCAGTGACTGTACTGGTAGTCATTCAGTGATAGTATGTGTCATCAAGGCTCTTGCCTAATGTGCTGAGTGTTGTGTGCTACACAACATAGCACTCCAGAGCAGCATACTCTTAGAGAATTAAAAGTCTTTGAACATGCATGCTTCTTCTCTGCGGAGGATTTGGAGAGGACTGTGACCAGGGATCAATAGTAATGCACTCGAAGCAACAAATAGCAATAGCTGGTAGCAGCTTTGTCAATGAGAAATGCAAATCTCTTATGTCTCACTTTACTCCTGAGCTTACATTAGAAGCACATATATGCCTTTCAATTATCTTTCTGAAACATCATTACTGGCCTTTGTCTTGAATGCCTTTGCTCTCTCAGTTGATCCATCTTGACAAGATGCAAAGCATCCAATCGCTGTTGCCATCATGCAGTTCAGAACTTATGCTTATCTTCGTTTTCAAAACAGCATCAATTGCTGATGGCCCAAACATACCGAGATGACCATTTGAAAGCATAGATGCAGGAAAGCATTGCTCTTACTTTGACATTGATATTGATTCATATAGAGTCATAAAGTCATAAAGATGTACAGCATGGAAACAGATCCTCCGGTCCAACCCATCCATGCTGACCAGATATCCCAACCTAATCTAGTCCCACTTGCCAACACCCGGCCAATATCCCTCCAAACCCTTCCTATTCATATACCCATCCAAATGCCTCTCAAATGTTGCAATTGTATTAGCCTCCACCACTTCCTCAGGCAGCTCATTCCATACACGTACCATCCTGTGCATGAAACAGTTGCCCTTTTGGTTACTTTTATATCTTTCCCCTCTCACCCTGAACCTATGCCCACTAGTTCTGGACTTTCCCACCCCAGGGAAAGACTTTGTCTATTTATCCTATCGATGCCCCTCATGATTTTATAAACCTCCATAAGGTCACCCCTCAGCCTCCAATGCTCCAGAGAAAACAGCCCTAGCCTATTTAACCTCTGCCTATAGCTCAAATCCTCCAAACCTGGCAACGTAGGGCAGTACGGTGGTGCAGTGGTTAGCACTGCTGGCTCACAGCACCAGGGTCCCAGGTTTGATTCCAGCCTCAGGTGACTATCTGTGTGGAGTTTGCACATTCTCCCTGTGTCTGTGTGGGTTTCCTTCAGGTGCTCTGGTTTCCTCCCACAATCCAAAGATGTGCAAGTCAGATGAATTGGCCATGCTAAAGTTGCCCAGCGTGTTAGTGTTAGGAGGGAAATGGTTTTGGGTGGATTACTCTTTAGCGGGTCGGTGTGGACTGGTTGGGCTGAAGGGCCTGTTTCCACACTGTAAGTATGTAAGTAATTTAATCTAAATCTTTTCTGAACTCTTTCAAGTTTCACAACATCTTTCCAACAGGAAGGAGACCAGAATTGCATGCAATATTCCAACAGTGGCCTAACCAATGTCCTGTACTGCTGCGACATGACCTCCCAACTCCTGTACTCAATGCTCTGACCAATAAAGGAAAGCATACCAAATGCCTTCTTCACCATCCTATCTACCTGTGACTCCACTTTCAAGGAGCTATGAACCTGCACTCCAAGGTCTCTTTGTTCAGCAATACTTCCTCAAACCTTACCATTAAGTGTAAAAGTCCTGCTAAGATTTGCTTTCCCAAAATGCAGCACCTCGCATTTATCTAAATTAAAATTCATCTACCACTTCTCAGCCCATTGGCCCATCTGATCAAGATTCTGGATCAGTGGTGCTGGAAGAGCACAGCAATTCAGATGTTTTTACCCCATCTAATCAAGATCCTGTTGTAATCTGAGATAACCTTCTTTGCTGTCCACTACACCTCCAATTTTGGTGTCATCTGCAAACTTACTAATTGTACCTCTTATGCTCATATGCAAATCATTTATATAAATGATGAAAAGTAATGGACCCAACACGTGGTCCTCGTGGCACTCCACTGGTCACAGGCCTTTTTTGTCTTAACCAAACCCTCAATTTCTTTAGTCATCCAGCATTCCCTATACCTACCAGCCTTTCCTTTCACCCTAACAGGAATTTGCTGTCTCTGGACTCCGTTATCTCATTTCTGAAGGCTTCCTATTTTCCAACTGTTCCTTTACCTGTGAACATCTGGCCCCAATCAGCTTTTGAAAGTTCTTGCCTGATACCATCAAACTTGGCCCTTCTCCAATTTAGAACTTCAACTTTTCGATCTGGTCTATCCTTTTCCATTACTATTTTAAAACTAATAGAATTATGATCACTGGCCCCAAAGTGTTCCCCCACTGACACCTCAGTCACCTGCCCTGCCTTATTTCCCAAGAGTAGGTCAAGTTTTGCACCTTCTTTAGTAGGTACATCCACATACTGAATCAGAAAATTTTCTTATACAAACTTAAAAAATTCCTCTCCATCTCAACCCTTAACATTATGGCAGTCCCAGTCTATGTTTGGAAAGTTAAAATCCCCTACCATATTCTTACAGATAACTGAGATCTCCTTACAACTTTTTTCTCAATTTCCCTCTGACTATTAGGGGGTCTATAATACAATTCCAATAAGGTGCTCATCCCTTTTTTATTTCTCAGTTCCACCCAAATAACCCCTGGATGCATTCCCAAGAATATCCTCCCTAAGTACTGCTGTAATGCTATCCGTTATCAAAAACGCCACTCCCATTCTCTCTTGCCTCCCTTTCTGTTTTTTCTGGAGCATTTGTATCCTGGAACATTAAGCTGCCAGTCTTGTCCATCCCTGAGCCATGTTTATGTAATTGCTTTGATATCCCAGTCCCATGTTCCTAACCATGCCCTGAGTTCAACTGCCTTCCCTGTTAGGCCCCTTGCATTGAAATAAATGCAGTTTAATTTATCAGTCCTACCTTGTTCTCTGCTTTGCCCCTGCCTGCCCTGACTGTTTCACTCACCTTTGTTCTCACCTGTACCAGTCTCAGATTGATCTTTTTCCTCACTCTCTCCTTGAGTCCCAACCTCAACCCCAATCCCAAACTCCCACCCCCTCATTAGTTTAAATCCTCTTGAGCAGCTCTAGCAAATCTCCCTGCCAGTATATTAGTCCCCTTCCAATTTAGGTGCAATCCGTCCTTCTTGTACAGGTCATCTCTACCCCAAAAGAGCTTCCAATGATTCAAAAATGTGAATCCTTCTCCCATAAACCAGCTCCTCAGCCATGCATTCATCTGCTCTATCCTCGTATTCCTGCCCTCACGAGCTCAGAGCACCGGGAGTAATCTAGATATTACTACCCTTGAGGAACTCCTTTTAAATTCCTGCCTAACTCTCTGTAATCTCCCTTCAGAATCTCAACCTTTTCCCTCCCTATGTCATTGTACAACCAAGCAAAAATGTGGTTTTGCGTGTGTGCTTCTGAGTTTTCCTACATTACGTCATCTCAGTGCACAATGCAGAACGGAGGACAGTTCATGCCTTTTTGGTTCAATGCTTTAGATGATTGTATTGCTTTTACTTTCTATGCCTGAACCCTTTAAAATCTCTGACATTTGGGAAGCTATCTGTGCATGGGCAGGAGTCACATTGGTCAGCACCACTTTCCTTGAAGGAGAAGCTAAATTAAACACTGCTTCTGCAAGCAAGGCTTGATGGAATGCAAAGAGGCCAAGGTTACCACAGGTCAAAGTCAGCAGGAACCAGCGCAGACCTGTCTTGCATATTGAACAGAGGTTATCTACCATAACAATGAGAAAGTTGTTCTGACCTGAAACCCATCAAGAGGTACTCAGGCAGAACAATAGGAAAAGACATTATGTTTATGTATTACCCAATTTCAGCCAGACTCATTGGCACCTTCAAATGGGATATGTGCATCTGGGATGAACTGACTTAACTTCATTGGGTGCTGTGACTCTGCCCTGTGACCCCATTGGCTGAAGCTAGGCAATTTTTTACAAGGATTCAAAAATGGACACCTGGAGACAGCTCTCAGTGAAAACTCAAATGACCTGCTGAGACCTGCAACCCATGATGATGGAAGAAGGATGTGTGAAATCCACCTTCAAACCAGGAAGACCTTGAGTTCACACATTGACAGAGCTCAGTGGATGGAATCAGACAGCCCAATTAAGTTCACCAGAGCAGGTAGAATGTGTGTTTTTCAGACAGTCAGCCTAGTTTAGGGAAAAGGTTATGTAAATTTTTTTTGTGTAAGAGTTGTTTCTTTAACTAGTTCGTGTTTTAATAAAATTAAACTCGAACTGCAGTCCTTCATTGTCTTATAAAGTCAGATCACTTGTGTTTTGACGAATAAACTGGTTGTAGTGTCCAAAACGAATATTTCACACGCAACACACTTCATAATTATCTACCACACTCCCTTGGTTGTCCTTTGTTAGCCCAATTCTATCTCATCAAATCCAGAAAAACTCATTACTGCCCAACATGCCAGGGTTCCTGGCATCTGTGGAATTGTTAAAAGGCCAGATGTATCCAGACAAACACATGAGTTACCTTATGCGGTTCCTGAGATTTGCCCTAGACACGGCAGATGTTGCTGGTAGAAACCTGGAGGTCCTGGTGGACAGGCTGGTGCAGAGAAGGGACATCCTCATGCCTCAGGACTAGCAGAGGATTCTACAGCATCCAACACTAGCAGCCTGTTTCAAGGAAGTCTTGCAGCTCAGTGCAGACTCAGCCATCTAGTAGAAAGCCCAACAAATCAGGAAGTTCAATGACCACCTCTGCTCAGCCAGGTCATTCCATCATCTTCTTTCTGTTATCTCACACTCACTTCATCTCTGTTACTCACTCACCTCTCATCAAGGCTCAAACTCTACCACTCTCATTATTACATGGAACTTCTTACCTCACTCACTCTTACTGACCACAAAGCACAGACTCCTAACTCCGCATTGCCACAGTACTACCTACTGCCTTGTTCAGGACACCTTACAAACCCTCTTGTATCAGGAGCAGTGCTAACACCAATTTCATTTCACTTAGATTCATAGAGTCGTACAGATGTACACGACAGAAACAGACCCTTTGGTCCAACTCATCCATGCCAACCACATATCCTAACATAAGTTAGTCCCATTTGCCAGCATTTGACCCATATCCCTCTAAACCCTTCCTATTCATATACCCATCCAGATGCCTTTTAAACGTTGTAATTGTACCAGTCTCCACCACTTCCTCTGGCAACTCATTCCATACATGCACCACCCTCTGCATGAAACAATTGCCCCTTAGGTTCTTTTTAGTTTTTTTCCCTCTGACCCTAAACCTATGCCCTCCAATTCTGGACTCCCCCACCCTAGGGAAAAGATCTTGTCTATTTACCCTATCCATGCCCTTCATGATTTTATGAACCTCTGTAAAGTCACCCCTCAGCCTCCAACAGTCCAGGGAAAAAAGCCCTAGCCTATTCAGCCCTTCTTTGTAGTTCAAACCCTCCTACCTTGGCAACATCCTTGTAAATCCTTTATGAACCCTTTCAACTTTCACACCATCCTTCCTAAGAGGGAGTGAGACCAGAATTGCACACAATATTCCTCCAAATCTCCCATTCCAGGAGAGAATAACCCACAATAGAACAAAACGTGCCAAGATAGGTGGTGGGCTACCTGTCATTCGACTCCTCTATAAGGAGAGGAAGCTGACACTGACAGCCTGTAGTACAGCCTAACCCTGCCCAAGCCTCTAGACTAATAAAGAAGACTGGCCTTGATGCACTGTCCCAAAAGCCTGTTTACTTAAGGCCTGAATTGGCTGAGGACTGCTGGCAATCATCACAAGCATCCTGCTTTATGTCTGTCACAACTAGCAAGGAAAGACAGAAATAACACGAGCCTGGTAGTTTTGGATGGATCAGGGGTAGGGAAGTTGGGGGGTATTGGCAAACAACAAGAAATTAATGCAAGCAAAGGCAGGGATCCTTTGAGAATCCAGATAGACCCAAGGTGATGACCCATGCTGGGCTGCAGTTTGGTCCAGTCCAGGCATGTGTACCTCAAAATAAAATGTTATTGCAGCTGTATTTCACTGTTAATTGCTTTTGTGCCCTGAAGTGCAGAAGTTCCTGAAGTTAATCAGAGATGTACCATGAGGATCCTGAGAAGGTGTCAGATGCCAGTTTTCATGGATAACAAATTGCATGAGTCTGGTGCCCTGGAATGTGACTTGAGATATTGTTGCTAGATGTTCAAGATGATATCCTGGTGGAACTGAGTTGAAATGGCCAGGTACCCATTCTGATTTTCTGTCAAGGATTGTCTCCAACAAGTTTTTTTTTTACAGCAGGTGGTAGAAAAGGAATCTGCATGAGGTGAGATTCGCACTTTGGGAGGGTGCCAGTCAGCATTAATCTCCATTCATTCACATCTCACTTCTCAGCAATGAGAACCTCGTCTCGATGCCCAGAACTCTGTTTGAAAATACAAGTTGCCACTGACGTCAAGAATGACCTCACTTGACTTCTCACGCAATTCTCCCAGATTTCAAGCCATAGGCCATGTTTGGGGTCTTATAGGTTTCCAACCATTGTCACTGATGGCGTTGAGAGACTCCTATATCATCTGCACACGGGCATGAACATTTAATGGGAATACTGACACTTTTCCACATAATTAACTCTACAGCTTCAGCAGCTGCCACTTCACTGATGATTGCTGAGACTCCCCGATCTGTGTGAAAGTGAGCAATGGGGTGGTCTTCCTACAGGAGCAGCTGCTCCAGGGACTGCCTTCATTAGCTATTCATGCTTTTTCGTTTTACTGATGCCAACTATTCTGACCAATATGCTGTTGCTCATCAATATATGAGGATCTGAACTGGCAGTGTGAGCACTAGAATAATGTGATGAGGTCTCCTTTGAATATTTGCTTTTATTCTGAGATCTCAGACAGTGAATGAACTCTTTATGTTGTGTCTTTGGCTTTGAGACCTGTAGGAGGGATAAGTGTGATGTTCGAGCAGTACATTTTCTGTCAACTTCTGCCTGTTAGTCATCAGGAGCACCCTCACAGATGTCAGGAATACTGCACACAGATACACAACAGAAATGTGTTCATCACAAGGTTTAGTGGATGTATCCATCAGGAAAATCATGTGGTCTTTGCCTCAGTGGCTGGTTGCCCTGGTGAAATCCTTCCTAACTCTAATATCTTCTCCATCAGAGTCAATACAGCAGACATGATAATTCTCCCAAATCTCCTCACTCACTCTCATCATATGGCTGTTTCTCCTGCAGAAACCCACATGTCCTTGGTTAACTTGTCTTTGTGCCAGTTTCCAGGTTCAACATTGTGCCCATTGGGACATCAGCTGCTCAGAATAAGTGATGCAACAATCAATGTAACTGATCAGGACTACTGTTCGGAGGCAACTATGAACCACAGTATGAATGCTGGTACCTGATCATATCCAATGTCAATCTTTTTTTTGTTTCATTCATGCAATGTGAGCATTGCTAGCTTGGCCACCATTAATTGCCCATCTGTAATTGCCATTGATAAGGTAGTGGTGAGCTGCCTTCTTGGATGTTGGCCTTCCAATTTCATGACACTGACAATGCTATTAGGAAGGGAGTTCCAAGATATTGACCCACCAACAATGAAGGAGTAGTGATACTGTTCCAGGTCAGGTATGACTTGTAGGAAAATGTACAAAGGTGGTTTTCATACATATATGTGAAGATAGGTTGAGAGAATTTGGTCCAGATTGTTTGGAGTTCAGAAAAAAGTGCGAGCGATTTAACTATGAAATACAAAAGATATGACCGGGCAGACAATCTAGCTGTTAAATCTAGAACATAGCTCATAGAATCTGACTAGTGGTCTTTCATTGTGGGCTGAGAGAAGGAGAAACTTCTTCACCCAGAGAGTTGTGAATCTTTCAAATTCTCTAATCCAAAGTGTTGTGAATGGTCCATTATTTGATACATTTAAGGCTGAGAGATCGATCTTTGATTTCTCAGGGAATCTAGAAATTGAATTTTTCAACTCCTTGTTGCAAGTTGATTATTCAAATGATTTCCAGCTCCATAAAGCCAATCAGGAAAAAATGCCTCAAACAGTTGTATTTTAATTCTGGGCACAGTGAGAGGATGGAGACAATGGAGAAAAAACCACTAACGATGTTCTGACAGTATATCCTTCAAACCACCTCATTTCAACATGCAAACATTATGCTCTGAGCATGCAAAACCAGGCTACATCATGCTCTTCAACATATTCCCCAGAGCCCTCTCATTCACTCAATGTCAACCTATGCACCCAGCACATCTTCCATGGACATTCATACTCTTCATGGTGACTTAAATGCATTTAACTATATATATTTTAGGATGACATCTTCTATGCCAATTTAATGCTAACCCATTCCAACATATGTACCCACCCATCGTCCTTTGTCATTTCATCACACGTGTCAACTCACCCAATATCCACCATACTGCAGAACAGAAGTTAATCAGTTCAACCAACTATTAAATTGGCAGACATCACACTGTGATAATGATGTTATGAAATCACTTATGAAGTACATATTCTATAACAATAGCCTTCAACCTTGTGTCAACAGATAGAGTTGTCTACTCTGACTGCAAGTACTGCTTACTTTAACATTTGTTTTTACAATTAAAAGGCAGGAGATTTAAATGCCTTTGACAGATCCCTTTGACAGTTCCTAGGAACTTGACAAACATTCAAGTGTACTTTGCCTCTCCTAAAGGGCAGATTAGCTGTCCCAATATTTTCCTGGAAGCATATGTGAAAAGACATCCCATTTCTCCAAAACAGTACATTATTTATCCAAAGAAATCAATGGCTTTACACCTTCTCTTATGAGGATGAAAGAACATTTGACTAATCAAAATCAGATCTGACTGAAGGCATTTTCACTTTAACATACGTAGCTGCCTCGATAAACCAGATGTGCAAATAATGACTCCTCTCCCATCTCCCTACCACACCCATAAAAAGAGAAGGGGCCAGATTTAGGGGTGAGATTTCCAAATTTGAGCCTCCAGTATCATTTTCACTAAATTGGACAGATATGTACAAACATTTAACCCAGGGACCACCCTGTAAAGTGGGTTGTGGCAGAATACCAATAATAATTGTATTGAATGGCATGAGAAATTAAATTGTTCTAATCTTACTTTTATTTCCTATGGTTTTGTGCTCCTAAGCCCATTACGTTTACTGTTTTTAGGATAGAGTTTGAAGCATTAAAATACATTGAAAACAAATGTGGTATTTTCACTAGGAATAGAATAGGATACTTCTACAACATCCATATTTTTGGTTGATGTAAATTTTCTGTTTGTATGTTTGTTTTTGCATTCTTTTATATGAAAGTTACCTTTGTATATTTTTGCTTTCATTTTTACAGCTACGAAGGTTAACATTAAGTTGAGTCAAGAGAAAACTTTTGGATCCTTAAATACTTAAACATTTGCAAGAAGCAAACTTTTAAAGTTATGATGCCAGTTGAAGAATCAATTTACTTACTAAATTGAAAATACTTCATAAACTTAACTTCACATCAGATCAAAGGGTGTAGCCAGAACCCACTGCAGCCAGAATAAAGCCAGAGGACAATAAGATTACCTATTGCTGATGAAGGATCAAAAGACTAATATGAATCTTCAATTCTGTTGTTGATTTTGCAGAAGTGTTGCACAGAAGTGGTAATATGGCATTTTAAAAAGTACTAATCATATGGGTACAGTTCAATAATATCACCTCTGAAACTATTAATAAAATTTTTTGGTCATGCTTCTGAGGATCAGTTTCACTCTTATTTCATTTTCCTCAGAAATAATATATCGTTCATTGGAGGAAGGTTGAAGTACAGTTATTCGTCAAGTCTAGCATTTGAATTCAAATATTATAATTGAGACTCAATCGTCTAATGTTGTGTCATTACACAACCCACATTAATGTATTGTCTCGTCATTTTAAATTTATTTTAATAATGTTCTGACTTGTGCCTTTAAATAATAAGTAACAAAAAATTATTTCAAACATCTATCCATGATGGTTTTTGAACATATTTCTAAATTTAACTTCTCATTGTCAAGACTTCCAATAATCTGAACACTGCATGCCAATCTTAATTCAGTACAAATCATTTTCCCAGTTGCTAATTGGTTTATTTGAGTAATTAAGGCAAAAAAGTCTGTAAGATGTAATGAATCTTTCTGATTAAGTTTCAACATAACAGTGATTCTGAACATTCTTTTCAGCTAATTAACAGCCAATGTCAGATATTTCATCTCATCGTTAATTAAGTAAATTTTGATTCTGTTAATCTTATTTTTTTTCCAATGAGCTAATAATTTCATAAATGAATATTAACCCTTCAGTCTTTATTGTTTTCTTTTGCGGTACTGTACAAAGTGCACAACCGATTGCTAAGCACTGTTCATATCTTTTCGGATGGGCTAAAATTAAGGAGATTTACTGCAGTGGTAAATCTAAAAGACTGATTGCAACTCTTAAGTTGATTACTTGTTCAACCTGAACAAAGCATTCCCTTTCCTTTCATTGAAGATGTGCCAGACATCATGAAATTAGTTCAATCTTTACGTAGCAGGTAATAGGCTCTTCAAACTTGTATTATCATATAGCCTTGCACGTTGCAGTTTTTTTTTATCAACTAACTATCATTTTTGCATGAAATAAATGTAGATATGGCCTGTTTAACTTGAATTTATTTGTTAAGTAGCATTGGGATTTTGGTAGACATGAACAATATTAGGTGTTATCTAAGAATTAGCATGATTGTAGTAATCACGTATCCTGCCTGAAGGCAAGTCCTTAGGTCATAGTCATCTCTCTGTACCTTTCTACCTTGTACAATTCTTTTTATTTGCCAATAACTTCCTTAAATTTTTAAGCCATCCAATGTTGGTATTCTCCACCTTCCTCTTTACTTGACATCTTTCCCCCCACCCCATTATGTCTTTTACAAGTAAATTTCCTTGTAAAAATGTCCCCTTTTAGATACTCTGCATTTCCCTAATGATGTTTAGCAAATGCCTTTACTCATTCTTTCTCCAAAGTATTTCATTATTTACTATCTTTCTTTGCAGCTGATCCTTTCCTTTGTCCATACACATTTCAAAATTATTTGGTGAGGTGATCTCTTCTTCCCATAAGGTAGAGGATTATTCTCATATTTGTAAACTTCATATAAGTTGTATTCCAAAGCAAGTTTTTTAATCAGTTGCTTTTTGAGTTGTTTATTCAGATTTCCAGTTAGTTACCACCTTCTCTTATCAAATATGGCTTGCCCCATGCTATCCTCATTTGTATTTCTTTGTTGCATCTTCCATCTACAGATATTATGCTTCTTAAACACCCGAATGCACTTGGTCTCTTTTTTTTAATTCTATGAATATATGAATATTTCTTGGTAAATTTTGAGACATGCATCGCTTTGGTTTTGTTCCGATTCATTTTCATTTCCAAAGTTCATCCCTGCTGTTGCTAGGATTTGTAAGTTTTCTTCTGTGCTTGCTACAAATGCTTTGTCATCTGCAGTGTAACTGATGTTATCATTTACCTCTCCTCGCACCCCTAGCCCCAATGTTACTACAAGATTCTGAGAGTTTGAATACTTCATTGATCAGTGCTTCTGTATAGAAGTTGAAAAGGAAAGTGGATGAACAACATCTTTGTCAAATACATCTTCCAATCACACATGATTCTGCTACCCTTTTTGCAAAGATCTTTGCTGATGTTTTACCATGTGCAGTTTTAATGAGTTATTTACAGCAATGTCTTTCATCCAAAACTTAATTGAGTCAACTAGATCAAATATTTTTTCAAAAAAAACTAATACTAAATTTTAATATTTCATTAACCTGGTAACGATGAGTGCTTTACTAGTCCTGCGTCCACTCTGGAATCCAAATTGGTCATCTCTGATATAGTTTCATGCTTTCCCACTAACCCTATTTAGAACTCAACACAACCTTTAATGCATGGGCAATCATAGTAATTGTATGAAAATCAAAACATCGGTATGCTTTTGGCTTCTCTTTTGGACCGATTGTTATTATGTGCATGAAATCCTCTAGCCATTTCCTGATGAGTGCATACCCTTGTACAGATTAGTGAACATTGATTTTTAAGTTTGGTCTCATGTTTTTAATCAACTTGAGTATTTAATCTAATCCAGCCATGTTTTCAGTGTTTTATCTCATTTAGTGCTGCTCTGAACTCACTCTCCAAGATTTCTGGTCTCATGAAATCAATTTCAACATTACTCTCATCTAGCCCAATTGTTTCAGATTTTTTTCAAGATAAATTTTTGTATTTAGTTCTTTAAATGCTCCATTGTCTTTTTATTATTTCATCTGATGTTAATAAAACTCTATTGTTGTTTATTTGAGTCCTTTATGCTGAGTTCCATGAATCTCCTATGCCATTCCATATCTAAGGCATATCCTTCTTAGTTGATCCACTTCATCAAGTACATCACATTACTCATTTAAGCAAGGTTCTCATGCCTTTTTCTAAACTCATTTTCAAGTGTCTGTTTTTTCAGTTTTTCTTGTTCAGTATTGGTAGTCTTACATTTCCTCTATTATTTGCCCTTTCAAAATATTGGTATCAGAACAAATTATTCCTTAATCCTGTGTCTTTTAAAATCTTATGCTGTTTGCTTCTCCTTCCTTGACAATTTTTTTCAACTATTTCCATTCCTCATTCATGTTGGTGTTTGAAAGATAATAATGAAGTCCTATTATCTATTATGCTAAAAAATAGGTAAAAGAGATTTGTACACCCAACAGACAAGATGTGAAGCAAGAATTCATAACTCCACTGGCATCAGGTCATTACAAATATAAACAAAAATATATTTAAACAAGGAAGTAATTAAAGTGTTTACATTGGATTGAAGAATTTTTTTGTGTGTCACCTTGTTCTTCCCATGACCCCGCCTTCTCCAAAAGATGGCCTTTTGTTCCGGAGACAACTCATTTGATTTCACCAGGTGACCTCCCTCACTGTTGCCATCTGCTGTTGGAGATTCTGTTACACAATTCTCTGCTTGAATCTTGCCATCCTGGCAAGTATATGTAGCACACAGTGACCATTTGTTAAACAGTTACATGATTAGCAGGTCCAATTTTGCCATGATGGCTAGAATGTTTGAGTCCACATTAATGGCAGCATTCTCTTCTTGCACCAAATAATAAGGATTTGGATGATATCCAGCATTTCTTTGAGAATACTTTCTCAGCTGCTTATCTCTACTCATACCTGCCAAGAGATCCATGCTCTCTGGTGGATCACCAGCAATGGGATCTAGGCCAGTCAGTTTTCTTGGAGATGAATGATCAATGGCACTTATTAGAATTGGATTACTTACAGTGTGGAAACAGGCCCTTCGGCCCAACAAGTCCACACTGCCCCGCCGAAGCGCAACCCACCCATACCCCTACATTTACCCCTTACCTAACACTATGGGCAATTTACCATGGCCAATTTACCTGACCTGCACATCTTTGGACTGTGGGAGGAAACTGGAGCACCTGGAGGAAACCCACGCAGACCCGGGGAGAACGTGCAAACTCCATACAGTCAGTCACCTGAGGCGGGAATTGAACCCGGTCTCTGGCGCTGTGAGGCAGCAGTGCTAACCACTGAGAGTTGCTGCCCTCACAAATTTCAAGGGCAGGAATTGGCCTCCCTAATATGGATGCACTCCCCATCGATTCAGAACATACACCACTCCAGGATTTGCATTGCTGTCTGACTCCACTTCACTTGAGCTTTCACCCACCGACACTTCAGGTTCTGCTGAGTGTGCTACTTGCCTTTGCAATATTTATGATACTTCTAGCCCCCAGGAATTTCCCTCAATAAACCATTTTCTGATGCTCCCCTCAATTATATAAGTGTGGCTACACGTGTCCAACTACTTTGTGATTGTGGGTCCCACACATTCTGCATGTTGGTTTATCCTGTCACAGATCTCCAAAATCCACAGTGACTAGGTTTATTCTTTAGACTAGTGTGTTTAAAGTTATATCAGTGGTATTGAATTTTGAAAATGATACAGAATACATTTTGTTGTGATTTTGTCTGTGATGAGAAGACCAAAACATCATAAAGAAAATGAGACTGTGAATAAATCCTCAAATTGACAAATTTAAAGTATAATTTAACACTATTCGAGTCATAGAGTCATAGAGATGTATAGCACGGAAACAGACCCTCTGGTCCAACTCATCCATGCCGACCAGATATCCCAATCTAATCTAGTCCCACCTGCCAGCAGCTGGCCCATATCCCTCCAACCCTTCCTATTCAAATACCCATCCAGATGCCTTTTAAATATTGCAATTGTACCAGCACTCTAAGGTCTCTTTATTCAGCGACACTCCATAGGACCTTACCATTAAGTGTATAAGTCCTGCTAAGATTTGCTTTCCCAAAATGCCACACCTCACATTTAACTAAATTAAACTCCATCTGCCACTCGTCAGACCATTTGCCCATCTGATCAAGATCCCATTGTAATCTGAGGTTATAAACAATTGCCCTCTCAATACCTGACAATAGATGAGAATCAAAGTCTAATCTTCCTTCAATTCACATTCTCCACAGAATAAACCAAAGCAATGAACAAAATAAATCAAAAGAAACAATGCTGTTTTAGGGTATATTGGACATTGTTGATTATATAAATGTTGAGATGTTACATCAACGATAGTCCCTTACTACACAACATTTGAAGATGCATTATCAGCTTTATTCTTCAGTCCAGTTCACCCATTTTCGCCAAAACATTGCTTTCGTGCTAAATGACCAATATTTTATTTTTCATTATTTTGATTATAAACTTATTAATCACCTTATAACTATCTGGTGAAGATTCTGCTTTTCTAATTTAAGCAAGATAGCAGACAAGATAGTTTTTTTTTGTAGTATTATATATATTAAATGCCAGTATCCATCTAGAAAGTGATTTCAAAAGATTGTAATGAATGGAAAGTACAAGTGTGATTTTGTTTTTAATGTTTTGTTAAATGCTGAAGCTGTGCAGTATTTTACTGTTACACAAACCAATCAGGAAACATTTTACTCTGATTCACCAACTAAGCGAAAGAAATGTTGAATTTTCCTTAACATTCTTGTATAATATTGTAAACATATGAACAATGAACAGATAAGGACTCTTGGTCAACCAGCCTGTTGCCGACAATTTTAATACCTTGCTCATAACGATATACTGGGTCAGATTTTCAACATCATGGTGGGTAACTCAGGTTAGAAAATTTCCCAACTTTCAGCCAAATGTTATTATGATTGCTTCAATTACTTTATTGATACAATGAAACAGAAGGGTAAACGTTACTTGATTAGCAGCTTTCTTTCAGGTTTTTTTACAAAGTTATAGCGATGTCAAGGGCTTATATTTTCTATATTGATACTTTGATAGTCTAGTTGACAAGTTTTATAGGATTGTTGTAACAACATTTTTATTGTAAGTTATGAATTTTTTAAAGCATTTCCACACATATTATTGTTAATCAGGGGGTCATTTGTTCCGTCCAGATTTTGCATGAGGCATGGTAATGCTATGAGTTTCCATGGAGAAAATGAAGCACCAGTGGGAGTGATGCGAAAGTGATCAATTGGCATGGAGGATGTGAGTAAGAAGTTTTGAAGTTGTCATCCAGTGGTTCACAATTCCTTTAAGCGGCCATTAACTCCAAGTCTTTAAGAAGCTTGTTCAACTCCAATCGAAAATTATTGAGGGCTAGAAGATACCTTCTCCTGCAATGGAATCAACAAAGTTAGGAATGCAATGTGACAACATCTATCTATACCCTTATCTCATCTCAGTAAAAATTAGGGACACTAAAATGTGAGGCAAAATCTGAGAATTCCCTGAACTACCTACTTTTTGAGATGCATCATTTAATATATGATGTACTCAATCCATCGTTTGTTTTGAAGAAATTCAGCAAACCAGCACTTATTACATAATTTGGCAGAAAGTTGCACTATTCTCTGGGAATGAATCAATTTCTGAAATTGACTTCCAATTGTTTTTGTACCCTGAACACCACTTAAATTAAATGACATCATTATGATTGAGACAGTTTTTAAAGGTGGCGGTCAATTGTACGATATTTAGAACTTTGGAAAGGGTTTTATATCATTTTTATTTTATTTGGTAAGTTGTCCAAGGTTACCGTAGTTTAGATTTAGCATTGTTAAACACTTCTTGCATTTTGCCTTATTTATCTTGGCTGATAACATGTGGTGGCAATTCTTTAATTTGTCAGTATTGTCTCTGAATTAATTTGTTGACTTGGTCTGAGTTAATTAATATTGCTACATAATATTGACAAACCACAAACATTGTTCTTTCTTTTTCTTTGATTACTTTATGGCTCATTAACCCAGAGTTTCTTAATCATTTCCAAGATTAATCACATGTTACTGATTTCCCTTTGTAATTCATACCTCTAAAGATTTAGTGTTCCTCAGGAATCATTTTAGCTTGCGTAATGAACTCTGAATCAGGCAAACATAGATTAGATTGGTCCATACTGCATCTGTCTTTTAGTTTCTATACAGCCAATTAAGATTTGAAACGGAGGGTGGTGCCCATGGAACTAAATATTTCTTACAGGGTTTTCTAATATGTGTCCAACAGCCACTGGCAGCCTGCAGTGGTATTAAATAATTGCGTAACTGAATGCAAAACTGGTTTAAAGACACTACTGCGCTGTTGCAACTTTGCAGTTTAGCCAATGCTCTAGTTTAATCTTTACAGTTAAGCATACCATTAAACAGAAGAAAACTCCCCAACCTTTCCCTCACCCTGATGCAGTCAAAGGATCATGTAATAGGTATGGGTAATTTGCTGAAGTATTTCTTCCTGCTACTGTTTGAATTGCAAATGCTTTTGGATACTTACTATGTTTGACTAAAGTTTTAAGAGTATGGTGTGTTGGCTAGTTGTTTAACCATTTATGGTATTGTGTTGAGCAAAGCTGCTTTTAAACATTGATAGCCTTATTGAGGAAATGAACAAGGCTGGGTGAATGAAAACAGGTCATGCAAGATAGGAGAAATTGCTCAAAGAGGAAGGAGGGAAAAGGCTCCTGGCAGCAGGCCAAGTCCACAGGGTCTTCTTTTATCATTCTCATATCTCACCTTTATTGATACCCAAAGCACAAAATGTTTTTGCTTCATTAAACACTTCGTGGCTTAAAGATGCCAATTACGACAACCTCAACATAAGCAAAGACAGCATTTTCTGCAGCTGATAAGTTGGTTAATTTTTAAGTGTTTGTCTCTTTTCAGACTGCTGCTGCACATACGCATAATATCTTAGAATTTGGAATGCTTTGCTGTATACGCTATGGCACTGAGCTTGTTTGTTAAGAAAAGGGACAGCTTTATCTCATTCATACTTGCAATAGATGAGCAGGAGTGAACAGATGGTTTTCATGGATTGCAATTTCTTCCATGAAGAAAAGGTCTTTTTCGTTAACTGTGTATTCCTCATCTGACCATACCCATCAACCACAGGTGATTGAATTGTCTCAATGTGCAGTCTATTATGTAGGTGAATGTCTATTATTCTGACAGCAATGAAACAGGATCACAAATTTAAGGCTGACTACTGGTCCACAAGGGTTATCACTCATGGCATGGCGCATGGCTCATGTCTCAAGAAAAAAAATCACAAAGTAGGATTACTATATTCTAATAAGGTTCATTACAGAGAAGATAATTAGTGTCTTTAAACAATGGTTCCATTGCTTGGACCTTGCTGGAGGGACAACTGCAGTACTTAGCTGAATGGGTGTCAAGATTTCTGAGAGATTTGCTTGCTGCAAAATATAGCTATTTTGCAACAATCATTGCAAACTTGCTTCATATAAAAAGCTGAGGAGCTATAGGCGGAAATATAGAAGTAGCAAGAGCAAAAACAAGTAAAAAGAAAGAACGGTAGATCATAAAGTAGATCAACCTCTTCAGCTCACTCTTACAATTGGGAGGGAAAACACTTTGGATCCTATGAAGTTTCATGGCATCAGGGAATAATATGATCAAGGAAATATCATAATACCCTCCCTTAGCAGATGAATGACCACACCATCCATGTTGATAAGACACAGAATTTACTCTGTATCAGTCACGGGGACTAATAGAGTTTTTACAGCATGGAGAGAGGCCCTTCAGCCAATTATATCCACACTGGCCATCAAGCATCTATCTATTCTCATCCCATTTCCTTGCACTTGGCCCATAACCCTGTAAGCTATGGCATTTCATGTGCTCAAGTATGAGGAACTTCAGTACCATCATCAAAAAGTTTTGGTAGTATTATTATGAACTGATCTGATTCTTGAAGGGCATAGACATCAAAATGGTTTGTGATAAATTGTCAGAAAATAAATATCAGGGAAATGACTGCTTGATCTCAGGTTTCACCATTTTGTCTGCCACAGAAGCATCTATTCAAACCAAGGAGTGATTCCAAATGGCTCTTGTGGTGAGAGAGTCGTGTTGTCTGACTGAGGGCACCTACTGTCATGTTTTGCAGCAATAACAGCAATTGGTGAACAGATCTAGATATTCAAAACTGGACATGCACCAACTGCAGTAGGCCACAAGCAGCAGAACTGTCAATCCACCATTATCTGTAACATTGTAACCCAACACACTCATCACTATCATTACCATCAAGCCTGGCAACCAATCCAGGGCGAATGAAGAATGGTGGAGAGCACACAAGCAGCAGCATCAGATATATCTAGAAATTATGTGTTGAACTACTGAAGTTACAACACACAATTGCAGTGGAAGGAGAATAGACACAACCAATGGATCAGATCAAAGTTCTGCACTGCTGCTATGTCCAGTGATGGATTTTGTGGACAGTTGAACAATGTTCAGGATAAGGAAGTTGCATTAAACATCTCCATTAAAAGACAAGGTTGAACCATTTTCAACAAAAGTTGCTGAGTGGTTGATTCATTTTGGTCTCCTCTTGTGGTCACAAAAACACAGATGCTAGTCTCCAGCCAAATTGATTCACTCTATGTGATAACAAGTAATGGCTTTGGCATTGGTTACAGTAAAGGTTATGGGCCTCATGAACATCTCAATTGTAGTGCTGAAGTCTTCTGAAGAAGGATCACTGGACCTGAAATCTCAACTTTGATTTCTCTCCATGGATGCTGCCAGACCTGCTGAGTTTACCCAGCGATTTCTGTTTTTGTTTCTGATTTCCAGCATCTATAGTTGTTTCAATTTTGGTCATTTCTACTGATTTTGCTTGTATAATCTACATTAACCAAGACAAAAATCATAACAGCAACGATGGCATTCTTTCTTCAGCTGAAGCTGGATTAACATTTACAGATGCCTAGAGCAATGATATCTAACTACAGCAGGGGGAATTGGAGCAGTTTCTACCTGTCATAACCAATGGTTACAACATCAAATGAAATGGCAAACAAAATAGCAGATTAGAATGAGTGATGACCTGACACTTGTAAACCAGTGAGAATGTAAAACATAAATCTGGAAGCTTTGTAATCATATATTTTACAGCAAACACCACATCGAAAATCAAAATACTCCTGGCACTAAACCACCCCCAAGGAGTGTCAGTGTGTGTTTAAAAAAAACACTGTGCTTTGTTTTTTGCAAACCTTTCTTCAGATTAATATTATGAAATTAAATTAATTAAATGTATAAAACCTCAGAGAAAACTCTGTTTGAGCAATGCTTTTACACCTCTGGACTAGGGGTTTAAATCTGACCGGGAATTAGGAGACTGTTGAATCTTGAGTAAAATGTGTTTGAGTTTGGACAGTCCCAGACTCTCAGGTTTAGCAACCCAAAATGGCCTGGGTATTTGCTGTGCTATTGACAATACAGCTGTCAGCATTTGCAGGCAATGCCCGACCGAGTGGCCCAGCAAGCTCCAGAGAGAAGAGTGTAGTGCATAAATCCAGAAGTTACAGCAAGTCATTATGCATTCCACCAGAATCTTGTAGTTACTGACCTGAAGTATGAAATGGAGGAAATGGCACTGGAGAAAATATGAAATGATAGTAACAAAATACTTTCATTGGTGCAATTTAGGATTTGTGTTCGCAGGGTTAGGAGGTGGACAGTCATCCCATGCATACTTAATGAAAAGCTCGTTACTGAAACCATTTCAAAATCATTTTGAACAGTGTTGGGTACAGGTAGATTTATTTACTAGCCTCAATATTGCTGCTTCATTTGACATTTTTGTTGTTTAAATTTATACTTTTTTGAAGTGAGACTGAGCTGACATTTTATTACTTTAAATTAAGAAGATCAATCTGATATTTAAAATTTTGAAATCAATAATGTTTTAACATGATTTAGTTTCCTTTCAAATGTATGTGTTTTCAATAGATTGATTGGATATTTTAAGTTTTTAGTTGATACGACTTTTAACATGAATTATCTGACTTTTTGAAAAGGCTGCATTAACATGACATCTTGCTTTCATGCCGACAACATTGTATTATTTAAAGACATTTGTACAATCACTTTTTAAAAACAATTTAAAGAATAAGCTTGCAATGGAGAAGCATACCTTTTCTACTTGTGGCCCAAATTTGTGTTTTCTACATAATTATAGCCCCATACAGAAATCGCAATCAGCTGAAGAGACTATCTTATTAGTTCTGGAGTGTATATAGGTGGAGGATGTTGGAAACATTGTGAAGAGATTACACTTCAGAAAAGAATCATTTGGTGACCTCTCTGATAAGCTGCATAAGGGTCTTCTGCCATGTTTAAAATCTCACACAGCTTTGTCAGTGACTAGAAAGCTAATTACAATGCTGAATTTTATGCATGTGGCTTATTTCAGCCAGGCACCAGTATCAGACTATAACAGCAGAGCACTACAAATGCCTGCATTCAACAGATCGCAATACCATTTTTCATTGGGCTTTTGAGTTCATTGACATCTCGTGCAGTGGAGGCACAAGTCTATCACATCCACAGGATTCTGGACTGTCCCACAGTATTTCAGGCTGTCTATGGAATCTATCCACTGAAAACATCATATCACTTGTTACAACTTGTTACATATCTGAATAGGAGCAATTTTCATTTACTGAATGTTATAAGCATTTGTAATTCCCATCTGTGAATCCTGAATATCTGTGCTGATTATCAAACAAAGGCTCATAACACTATTGCCTATAAGCACGCAAATGTACAAAATATGAGCAGAAGTCAACCATTCAGACTATGGACCTGCTCTATCGTTTAATAAAATGATGGCTGATCTGTTCCTATTTTGAATTCCACTTTTCTATCCTCCCGCTAACGTTTGATTCTTGTTAGGCAAGGGAACCAATCTCTCCCTGTGTCTTAAAAACGTTCAATGACACTGACTCCATCATCTTTTGAGGCAGAGAGTTCCAAAGTTTCACAGCACTCTAAGTAAGAAAATTGTCCTTTTCTCTGTCCTACAGTGGTGACCCTTGTCCCTTAATTCTCAACTCACACTTAAGAGGAAACATACTTTCCACATCCACCTTGTCAAGACCATTCAGGATCTCATGCATTTCAATCAACTCACCACTCATTTTTTTAATCTTGAGAGGAAATAACCTCCAGTCTGTCCAACCCATCCTGATAAAACAACTTACTTATTCTAGGTATCAAACCTCCTCAAACACATCTAATGAAATTTAAATCCTTCCTAAAAAAAAAGGAGCCAAAACTGCACACGGTATTTGAGATGTGGTTTCATCAATTCCTTTTACAACTGAAGCATGACATTCCTTCTTCTATCAGGAATTGCTGGAAAAGCTCAGCAGGTCTGGCAGGATTTTTGGAGAGAAAACAGAGTTAATATTTTGAGTCCCATGACCCTTCTTCAGAACAGACCGGAATGATTACTGAACCTGAAACATTAACTCTGCTTTCTTTCCACAGATGCTGCCAGACCTGCTGAGATTTTTTCCAGCAATTTTTGATTTTGTTTCTGATTTATAGTATCCACACTTTTTATTTTATCTTTTCTTCTTTGTTTAGTTCCTTTTGTAATGCAGGATAGCATCCCATTAGCAATCTTGATTACATGCTGTAACCAGATGCTAACTTTATTGTGTCTCATGTGCTAGAACACTTAAATCCCTCTGCACTGTAAAGTCTTGCAGTCATTTTATATTTAGTTTCATCAGCCAGAAAACCCTTTTTTGCCTAAAGTCCATTCATACCTTTGAGGCAATCTATTTATGATAAAGTATATAGGAGCATTGATAGAAGATTGGCTGGCTGGCAGAAAACAGAGCAACCATGGAAATCTCCATCTGTGGAGTACCGAAGGTCCATGTACTGGACCTCAACTTTTTATGACTTATATCAAAGACTTAGATGACATTCTGCTTCTTAACTGTTCCTACTAAAGTGAACAACTTCAAATTTGCACACAATATAATCCATATGCTCGATTTTTGCCCACTTACTCAACCTGACTGTATCCATCTGCAACCTCCTTATGTTTTCTTCACAACCTACTTCCCTATCTATTTTGGTGTCATCTGCAAATCTACCTGCTATGCCTTCACTCCTCTTCTATAAAATATTGAGGTGAATTGTAAAAAGTTGAAACCCTGACATAGGTCCTTGTGGGACTTCACCAATCACATCCTACCAAGTGAGTAATGGTCCATTTTTGCATACTCTGTTTTCTGCTATACATTGTAACACTCTTCACTGTGATTTTTAGCTTCTGCACCAAATTTATTAAATTTCTTTGCATAATTAATTAAATTATGTCTACAAGCTTGTCTTTATCCAAAATACGTTGTACTTCAAAGGGCTCCAATACATTGGTTAAATGTAATTTCTCTTTGATGAAAACATGCTGACACTTCTTGATTACCTCAGTGTGCAGCTATATTCTCTTTAAAGAACTATTTTCCCCACATCAAGCAGATGGTTTTCTGCTATTCTCCCTTCTTGAATAAAGGGATGGTATTTACTACTTTCCAGTCTGATCGAAACTTTTCTGAATCTAGCAAAGTTTGGAGAAATAGCACCAATGCATCTATCAGCTCATGATAGCCTCTTTTATGCCCTAGGATAAAGTTCATCTGGACCTGGGGACTTGTCAGCCCCAGTGCCATCAGTTTGTTTAGTACATAATTTAGATCATAATTTCAATAATGCTTCTCTTCTTTCCACCTCCCGATAAATAGCTATTATTGGATTTCTTTTTGTTTTCAACATAATGAAGACAGGAACAAAATGTCTGTTCATTTCATCTGCCATTTCCTTATTATCTACTATTAGATAGCTCATTTCTTTATTATTATTTTCATCTTTTTATCTTTACTCTTTGATATACAACATGTATACATGTTTGATTCCTTTTCCAGTACCTATTTTAAAACCTTCCACTCCTTTTATTATACAGTTCACAAACGCACTGGTTTCAGCATGATTCAGGTCTAGACTTTTCTAACAGTATCGTTCCCACTTTTCCCAGTACTGGTACCAGTGGTTCATGAACTGGAACCCACTTCTCCCACACTGGCAAGATTCAGCCCTGAATGTTTTTTCACACTGGATGAAGGTTTGTTGGGGGGTCCTTAGGTGTCAGCATTAGTAATTTACAGGTCACAATTTCAAAATGCATACATGATGCAAAAACCTGAAAGTACTATGAACTGTGAAGAAAGTAGCATAGAACAGTGACAGGTTAATTGAATAGACAGACATGCATTTATTGAAATTAAATGAAGAGAATAGCAGACAAACAAAGTGAGCTTATATAAACTAAGGGCGTAAGTAAAAAAAAAAGTGCTGTAATAAAGGAACTTGGATATACGTGCACTTAAATCATTGAAGATGAGAGGTCAGGTTCACCTTTATTTTTTCATAGAATGTTGTCATTGACAACATTTATGGCCTATTCCTAAATGTCTATGTTGGTTCATTTCAGATGAACCAACTTGTTAGATCATTTCAGAGAGCAGTCAAAGTGGCAATTACATTGCCAGGGGTCTGGATTCTCATGTCTGCCATTACCAATAAGGATAGCAGATTTCATTCCCTAAAAGAAATTAAAGAACTACATAAGTTACAAATGAAAAAAAAACTGTTGTTTTTTTGTTATCACCATTACTGAAACTAGGGTTTGTATTCCAGAATGATTAATTAATTTCACAATCTACAGCAATAGGATTTGAACCTATATTAGAGCATTAGCCTAAGGGTTATCAGTCTAGTACTGTTACCCTTACACCACAGTACCAGTGGAGAAAGTGGGGGAGTGGGTTGGAGGAGGTTGGCTGCTTCCTTCATGTAAAGAAGACGGAGAGGAAATTAATAGTGTAGCCAAAATCATGAGGTGTCTGTGCAGAACAGATAGTGAAAAATGTTCCAATTTATGTGAAGGTTTTGGAACAAGCAGTTTAAGGCAATTGGCTAAGACACAATAGCAACATGAGAAAAAGAAACACTTTCACCCTGTGAGTAGTTAGGATCCGGAATGCACCGTCTGAGAAGATGGTGGAGATGTATTCATTTGAGGCATAAAGAAAGAATTGGATGGTTATGTGAAATGGAAGAATATGCAGTGCTAAAGGGAGAAGATGGAGGAATAATGCAAGACAAATTTCTCCCCATGGAGAACTATAGACTCAGCAGTCACATAGTTTCCTCCTACGCTGTAACAATTTTGTGGTTTTATGAGTTTAGTGCCAATGGTCATTTGGATCCACATCATTTGGCAAAGCTTCACTCTGCAACAGATTAATTATTGTGCATAAAATGTTAGATTTTATTCATGCGTTGCAGTATTAAGAAAATTAAGGCAAACTGACCTTTTATTCCTGAATCTTGCCCTCTCTATAATCAAATCTATGCTGCTCCAACATCATTACTAACTCAGGAATTACTGAACAAAATGTTTCATCTTCTCACCAAAGGGTACAAAGATTAAAATATAATCTAGTTTTTTTAGTCAACTGTAAAACAATGCTATTTTCCTCCAGTCTTAAAGAAAGATGCTCCAAGATTCCAGCAAGTATACTGTTAACCAGGTTGATCAACCACATTGAATAATTCTCACAGACAATAAATCAAGAAGTAAAATGCATTGATTATTTTTCTTTTTTTAATGCATATTATAGTGAGCAAAATAAAGAATGGAAACCTACTCAGTCATAGCTAAAATATCAGAAACAAACTTTGTAAAAGTTATAATAACTGAACATTTATCAGAATGGAAAAAAATTCCACAAAGGTCAGAAAGCTTTTCAGAAGAAGCTATGTCTTAGTAGACCATTAAAAACCCACTTACATGTCACTAACAATGCAAAACCTCATTGTGGGATTTTAACACTGATATTACAGCATAAAAGGGCAAGTTCTCAACAACTCAGTGATTCCTAATTGCAGGCCACATAAATACTAACAACACATGCTATGAAGAATGTAAAGTCACTGACAGCAACTTCAAGATTCCTATAGTTAATTACATGTGTGTGGGCTCCAGGAATTGCTAGCATTTTGGAACAGCAATGAAAGCAAGCTCTGTTTATTGTCATAACTATCTCAACAGCTGAGCCATAATAATTCACCCAATGCAGTATGAAAGAGCTAGAAGTTATAAACAACAGAGTGGATAGGGCTAAGCAATGAGTAAGAACAGTCACATGAAGAGAATTGAGAGTTGAGAATTTAGCCCTCACTATACAACATTGTAATTTACAGATTGGAAATCTGACTTACTCATTTGAGTGCCTAGTTGATTCTTTCCCACAGCAAAGTATTTGTCATCTAGATTTCCCAGCAAATCAGGAGATAGTGAAGTGGGGAAGGGGTGAGGTGCCTAATTCTAATAGACAAGTACCTCAAGTTCATGATATTGCATTTAATTAATTGCTGAGTCCCATTGGTGAGAACTGAAGCAGCCTGTGGAGAAGTGAAGTTTTCAGACTGCAATTTCCAGGTTTCTATGGTTTCCATGTTTAACTGCACAATTACCAGAAGTTGTTGTCCATGTTACCTTATCATGAGAAGTATGTATTGTAGCCTTATCACAAATCTCTGCCAATATTAGTTATTTAAAAAGTAATAATTATCAAAGTAATAGGCAACTTAAAACTGAACTATAGCTGCCTTACTTCTCAAAGATAGAAGTAAACTTTTCATGAAAGTGACAAAGTAACTTCAAAAACTTAAATTGCATATACTTTTGCATTGAGGGTAGATGGATAATTGTTTATTCTACAGCAGAATATTAAGATTTATGCTAATTATAAGATGAGGGCTCAACAAGTTAAAACATGAAGGCAGTACTGAGGCTGATGTAGAGATAAATGTGAGTATATGACTACCATTGATCATGAAATGGACATTGTCAAAAAAAAACTTTAATTTCTAATGCTATGCTTTCTATCTGAAGTTAAAGACTGGATAATGATAAATATGAATACTAAATGACCCCTGAAGTAATTTGGTTGCATTTGCAAAAATTGCAATATTATATCATCCAAAAATTAATTTACATCTAAATTGTTGCATAAGATCTGTCATGCCCCACTCGTCAGAAAGACCTTGGGAAAATAAAATATACTTCAAATCATTTAACTCCATATTAAAAATACATTTCAATATATTTCTGATCCATTAAGACTAGTTTCAATCTCAAAGGAATCTTAATTTGTTGAAGATCTCGTCATATATGCAATTAAATTGACACCATCATCTGGCATCAAATCATCTGGTTTTCAAGACTGATAGGCGATTCTGATTCTCTAATTTTGAAGTTAATGCTTAACTGCATTAAATCTTAACAAAAAACCTCAAATTACATGTCCTGGTCATTTGTAGAAATAGGCCTGCATTTGTTGTCTATCCCTCAGTGTCTTTCAAAAGGTGGTAGTGAGCAGCTTTCTTGAACTGCAGCAAAATGTTGTTAGAAAGTAAGTTCCATGTATCCGTAGATTCAGTGACAGTGAAGGATTGGCAATATACTTCTAAGTTAGAATGGTATGTAGCCTGGAGGGAAGTTGGAGCTGATGGTTTTCACATCTGCTAAGCTTGTCCTTCTAGATGGTAGACACCATCAGTTTGAATGAACTGATGAATTTCCACAATGAATTTCCACAATGCTTCTTCTCGATGGTACAGAATGTAGCCATTGTGCATCTGTGGTAGGAGTGATAGTTTATGGCAGAGGGTGCAGTGCCAATCACAAGACACCTATGCTCTCTGAGACAGGAAGGCCCAACTTTCAGTTACTACCAACTCCTATAAGCTTGGGTATGTTACTGCTGCTCAGTAAAGCTATCAATCAGCTAAAGATTTCCCAGCATACTTTAGTGAAAATTTCAGAACAAGCAGAATAACTCATTCCCTTGTTTGCGTTTTTCTAAATATTTTGACAATCACCTGAAAAATTATTTTTCTTTTCATTAACATACATTTTATGATGAAGCTGCTCCTTGAATAAGATTTTTAGAGAGGTAGTAAATGTCAGACTCTGAAAAGTCTGGTGGTTGAAGGGATTAGGGCAAATTTGATAATAGCTAACAGATACTGCCTCAGGCAGAAGGCATTCAAGTTTTTTTAAAAATGTACCTTGAAAGGGATGTGGCCAGTTCTCCTAGCTTAGCTTTCCTCTGGTTTGGTTTCTTTTTAAGCAGAGCAATGGAAAAGCTGCTGGACCCAGAAGCAGGTCCAGGTTGTTACTCTCTCTCTGACCTCTATCCTGTAAGAACTTGGGGTTGATTTTACCTTTTGTTCCAAAGGGGTGTTTATGGGGGGGGTGGGGTGTTGGTGTTTATGGGGATTGTTGCAAGTATTTGGAACAGCATCATTAAGTTGAGATGATTTGTTGGGTTTTCGGATAGGATAAGTTTTTCGGTATTCTTGCGGTGTTCATTCAGTTATCTTGTAAATAAATTTTGTTTTGTTTAAAACTAAGTGGTTTGACCAGCTGATTCTCTCCTGGAATATCCACTTTACACCAGCTTAAAGCAACTAGCAAAGCTGGGGTCTGGGCTACCTTCTTGAAATGTTTTAAAGGGATCTGGCCTGGTCCATAACAGATTAGGGGCTCTTTGTGAGATTTGTTCTGTAGTTCCAAACTGGGATTAGAGTTGTTGGACTCAAAGGCAGTGAATGGTAGGTGTTGTTTCTTTTGTTCTGGGTGTTGAATTTGGTTGGTTTCAACTGTGCTTGGGATAGCAACAGCTCTTTCAGTCACCATGAGGTTTCTGAGAGTGGAAGAAGGGACCTTGGGGGTTTTACAAAGGTGATTACAGAGGAGAAAGTGAGGTCTGCAGATGCTGGAGATCAGAGCTGAAAATGTGTTGCTGGAAAAGTGCAGCAGGTCAGGCAGCATCCAGGGAACAGGAGAATCGACATTTCGGGCATAAGCCCTTCTTCAGGAATGAGGAAAGT